>NW_024091936.1:0-17655 GCF_014356525.2 Nilaparvata lugens | reverse complement strand
GTGGAAATAAAACGAATTGAATTGTGAGCCCATCGATCGCATCATAATATAATAAAATAATAAACTGTATTGCCAAAAACAATGCATACAAAATATAGTCAATCATCTAGAAATTAAACTAATACTAATAAATAATACAATTATGAATCATTATATACATTCAATTCTCTTGACCATAAATTAATCTCATGCAACGGAAGCTTCCTGTACGCATGGAGGAGTTGCTGCAGACCCTAGAAAATCTCTTATAGTAGAAAAAAAATAATTTGTTTATCGAATTCCTTACATAATGTATCAAGTAATTATAACTAGGAAATGCAAAAACAAGGCATTGAGAAACAAAAGTAAAAGTCATACAACAAATAAAGAATAAGTGAAAGCTAACAACAGAAAAAAATGGTAATTAAAATAACTTTAGAATTGAGAAATGTGATCTCTCACTGAACAACAAAAAACATAGCTTCGACGCCTCCGGAAGAAGACCGAATAGCCACTCTCTGATCAATCTACTGTACAAGGGGTACGATTGGCAAGATCTTACATGTCAGGTAAATTATTGAAGAATTTTGGACTAAGAACAAGAAAGATTTTTGAAAATGGTGGATTGGGGTAAGTGAGCTCTATTACCATGTCGCGATGAAGATCGAATAGTATCCACAACTGCGCCAGCATTGCCACTCCTATTAAAGAACATCTGCAAAACTCTAAAAACGTACTTATATCTAAGTGGCAGAATATTTAAATTTAAAAAGAGAGGAAAGGATTCATGCAATCTTGTTTTCCTCATCATTATTCTTACAAAAGACTTCTGTAATCCAGATAGCGGCTTCACATGAGTATGATAAGTACTACCCCAACAAGTAATAGCATAGTTTAGTCTGGAGTGCACAAATGCAAAATAAATCTGCCTCATGACACTCAATGGACACAGAGTCTCAAAAAATAGAATATGCGCATGAACATGTATAAATAGTTTTTAAAGATAGGATGTGCTGCTTAAAATGAGCTTATCGCTCAGATTTATTTAAATCGACCATTAAACCTAAATATCTCATAACATCCGTTTGTGGAAAACTGCTACAAGGACAATCATTTAGCCGCCCCTGACAATCAATTGAATGATATTAATGGGAGTGAGCATTTGAAAACCTTGAGACAGTGAAAAATTAACATAACAGACTTTTCAATATTCAGACTTAGCCTATTACACGTGAACCACAATGACAGCATTTAACATCGTAAGTAACACTCTCCATCAGCAATTGGGTTGTTTTTTCACCGTAGGTTAGGGCCGTATCATCCGCAAATGCTGTAAACTCTCCTTGAATGATGAAGAGTACAGATCATTAATGAAGATAAGAAAAATATTGGCCCAAGGACCGAACTTGTGGTACTCCACTATTAATTTTCCTCAGTGAACTTTTTTGACCATTGAGGAAAACATATTGATGCCTTTCTTCCAGATACCATGCAAACCACTTATGTACCAGTCCTCTTATTCCAACCCTTTCCATCTTCCTGAGGAGAATATCATGATTAACCGCGTCAAATGCCTTTCTTATATCAAGGAAGACACCTGTGACTCGGTTTTTATCATTACAATTCAAACTATTATGAACCAGCATCATGAACCTCCGAAGTGCCATCTCAGTGCTCAGACCTTCCCTAAAACCAAATTGGACATCAGAAATCACATTCAGCTTATCCATGAAATTAATCAATCTAAATTTTACAATTTTTTCAAACACCTTTGGAAAAACTGACAACAAAGATATTGGTCGGTAATTGCCAATCAAAGCAGCTTGTCCCTTCTTGAAGATGGGAATAACTCTAGCGATTTTCATATTTTGTGGAAAAATGCCCTCTGCGAATGATTTGTTGAAAATGTAAGCCAGCACAGGAGAAATAACATGTGAGATTGTCTCGACCAGAGCTGTAGAAATACCATCATCACCTGTCGCTGTACCTCTTTCAGTCTTGAGATAAATAATTCTACTTCTTCACAAGATACTGGAGACCAAAGAAATAATTTGAAACGTGATTTGCATTAAAAACTCTATCTTATGCTTCCTTTTGGTCTGCACTTGGAGCAATAAGGGAAGTCGACAATGAATTAGGCACATTAACAAAATACTCATTGAATTGTTCAGCAATAACTTTTGGGTCATCAACAGTTTTACCATCAATCTGGAGACTCTTTACACAATTTTTCGCCTTATTATTGCCAGCTAAAGAGTTAATGACCCTCCACTGAGCTCTGGAATTATCCTTGACCTTCTCAAACAGCCTACTGTAGTATCTTTCCTCTGTTTCCTTAATCCAAAGATCAATTTTGCGCTTGAAATTATTATATTGAAGCCGAAGTCGAGCATCGTCAGGCGACCTTGATACTTTTTCCTTAGCTTATCTCTATTCAATATTGCCAGACATAGCCAATCCGTCATCCAAGGTTTCAGCTTCCTCAAGCGGCGATCACTAGGACGAGCAAGAGTTACTTACTCTCAGCAATCGAATCATTCAGTATTTAATAAAAGAGTCAAATGATTTATTACAACAATCAGCCGAGTACACGGACGACCACGACTCCCCAGTAAGGATTTTAACAATATATTGTAATCAACTATTACTCTCTCATCACTGACATTGTGGGTAGTATGCTCATAAGTGCATGCCAATAAACAACCAATGCTTCGATGGTCAGTTATTTGAGGATCAATGACTATATAAATATATAAATGAGCTTAGTAAATAAGAATGATTGTTCATTTAAAGAAAACTGGGTTATAGAGTTAATAAGAGTAGGCAAATTCTGCAGGAGTTTAGTTTTAAGCATAATTATTATATTTCTACTTTTTAACTAATCTAAATAAAAATAATACATTGAATAGAAATAAGACCAATAATTACAAACTTAAAAATCTTGTAGAGGCTACTTTTAAAATATTACAAACTTAAAACAATTACAAACTTATAAACATGTAAAGCATGTAGGCTATTTAAAAACAAAAATTCAAAATTAACTCTTAGAAAACCATTGTAAATAATTTTTTTGGGTGGGGGGTGGTGTTAAGAAGAACCTAGCTAGGTGAATCAGTGTAATTCTGCATATTTTCATGTATTACTTGAAATTATAGGTAATAACAATTGAGTCATGAATTAGAATAGATGGTAAAAATTAAAAATACAACCCTACCCTTGTAACCTACCCTTGTAACCCTACCCTACCCATTTGTAACGTTACAAATGTTAATAAATAAAGAAGTGGCATGGGTGGGGACAGCGCCGTCCGGCGTTTTCGCCGGATCGTGGTCCCTGCACATATAGTACAATGCCCTGCTACTGCTTTCCGGCGGCAAAACTGGACGGCGAAGTAGAGAATACCCGGCGATATCGCCGGATCAATTTCTCGCCGGACCGGGGTTTTCGCCGTCGCCGGCGTCGCCGGAGTCGTGTGTTCTGCCCCATGCCTTCCTGTGTACTTCTTGCAACCGGACGGCGAAGCTTCGTCCGGCGAAAACGCCGGCGACAAGAAGAAAAGAAGACAAGAAACGTCCGGTTGCAAGAAGTACACAGGAAGGCATGGGGCAGAACACACGACGCCGGCGACGCCGACGACGGCGAAAACGCCGGCCCGGCGAGAAATTGACCCGGCGATATCGCCGGGTATTCTCTACTTCGCCGTCCGGTTTTGCCGCCGGAAAGCAGTAGCAGGGCATTGTACTATATGGAGATGAACACAAACACGGCGAAAACGCCGGACGGCGCTGTCCCCACCCATGCCACTTCTTTATTTATTAACATTTGTAAAGTTACAAATGGGTAGGGTAGGGTTACAAGGGAGGTTACAAGGGTAGGGTTGTAAGGGTAGCTGCTACGATATTTCTTCTGCAGGGTTTGCAACACTGATTCAACCCTGATTCAACTGGTTGTGTTGCCCTTTTTTCGTTCAGTGTCGAGTATAATATTGTTGTTACTGTCTAGTTTCCAATTTTTGTTCCTGTCATGTGTGCTGACAACGTAGACATGGACCTACTCATCAGCCTTGTTGCTGAAAAGCCTGGAATCTGGGACCGATCTTAGAAATATACAAAGACAAAAACAAAATTTTTCATTATTCATGTATAATTATTGCAATTCTACATTGCAAAATTCCACTATTTATCTATGCATTCTATAATAATATTATATTATCTTCATCTCATGTGTATAAACGTTCATTAAAATAAGAATATTATAGTAAAGGAAAATATACAGTATAAATAATTATATATATATAATATATATATTACATTATATTAAAAAACTTGTTCTGGTCATCCCTGAGCAGCAGAAATAGAGTATAAAATGCACCATGGAACAGTCTTTTTTCTACTATTGGATGAACCCAGATGTTCTGTTTCTGGTGTGCTTCTTCTTTCTCCTGTGTGGAGCAGAGATATCACAGCCAATTTCTTCCGTCTTGACAGTGTCATTTCTGAACAGCGACTGTCCTACAGGAAGGAAATATTCATCCCCAACAATAATAATAATAATAATAATAATAATAATAAATAATAGGAAATAATTGCCGCCGGGCCGGCGAAAACGCCGGACGGCAGCTTCGCCGTCTGTCGTGTGTTCTGAATGCTAATTGCCGCCGGTCCGGCGAAAACGCGGACGGCGATGTCGCCGGATCGTGTGTCCCTGCACTTACATTCCATCCCATTGTCTAAACGTCTGAATCTGAAGGCTGCCATATTTTTCTTCCACTAATTCCTTCTTCCATGTATTGAACACAATGGTTTCTATTATTTTCTCATTTCTTACACAGATGTTATGGAAAATTCGTCAGATGTACACAATAACGATAATGGTATTGAGTTTTAATGAATGATTGACTCCTGCTTTAATATCTTCTTCATAATGAAGGTAAATATATAAAAGTTAGTTTAACACATTTTAACTGCATTACACTTTTTTATAGAATTACACTATATTCTTCTTCCAAATAGGGTACAGTAATTTCATAAAACATTTTCTCTATTGACTATGACTATGACTATTGACTATTGACTATTGACTATGAGCAAAACCTATAGATAGAGGTCATGACATCAATGTTAATTCTGAAGTGAGACTCATTTTTTTTTGTATTTCATGATATATCATTGTACATATACTACATCATTTATACTAGACTATTGTACAAGGCTATATTTATTCTTCATACTATACAAGCAGGCAGGTAACCCGTGCTTCGCAAGGGTCTATTTTGAAACTTAACAAACTGAAACTTGAAGTAATGGAATGTAGAAGAATTGTAAATAGGCCTATAAGAATCCTCGGTTAATTAAAAATATCGAACAACATCTGGTTGAAGACAGCCTTATCATTTATATCGAAAATATTACTGATATGATACCAAGGGAGGTTGATTGCATCCTCTAGAGCGCTGTTTACATCAAAACGTTGAGTTCCTATAAGTGTATGTGCTACTAGTGGAAGGCTGTCTATTCAATTGAAAATGAAATAGATAAGATCGTGATTTGAAAAACAAGGAGCTGGAGCTTGGTCGTAATAGGTGACAAGATCAATATCACTTACAATGATAGATCCAAAAATGTGTGTGAATTATGGAGATGATATGTTGGCAATGTATCATTACAGAATGGAGACTCATTGATCTGACCATTGTAGAAAGCTGAAGTTTCTCAAAGTTGTTTTTTAGCAGATCGGAGTTGAAGTCACCAACAACAATTATATGCTCATAAATATGAAAGTGGTCCAAGAGAGCATTCTTGAAATGTCTGTTTCCCATGGAGGACATAGCTCAGTTACTTTCATATAATATGAGTTCCAAGAAGTTCCTGTTCTAATAAGTGATTTTAACTGTTGTTCTGTATTTTTTTTTTCAGGTGAGGAATCCAAAAGTCATCATGACTCATGCATCAGCATTCATCTTCAACAACATATTTCTCCTTCTTAGCTATTATAGTGGTCAGCAAATTAGCAACCAGGTTCGTTTCAATACTTTAGTAATGATACAGTACAATGAATTTTTCTTCTATTTGAAGTTTCTGCGATTATTCGTAAATTAGTGCTTTTCAAATCATTATTCCCAGTACCGTGAATGTTGGTGTTATATGAGATGAAAAATAAAACTTTATAGAATAAGATACAGGATTACAGAACTAGATAGAACCAACACATAAATACACATTTATTATTGAACACTTTCCAAAATCGTTCGGCTAATCATTATCTGCCGCAGGCAGGTTGAGGGACATAATTTGATGGCCATGATTGCTTGAAGCACAACAATAATTACAATAGGAGTTTTGACCTGCCACCACATCAAGTGAGTACCAACTACACCAAAGAGCATGCAACACAAATGAATCTACAAAAAGAACCGATCCACCACTGCAATACCCCGCCACCAAATAAAGAAACCTATCATGCACCCAAACTATCTTGTAAACAACAGCCTATATTGAAGTTATTATTTCCCCCAAGAATACACCACCAGCGACTACCACACCTCAAAAAGAGATTAGTTACACAATTCCAAATCAAAGCAGTCTACCCAGCAAAAACAATAATACTCAAATCCCATCACCATCGGACAACATAAGCGGCCGCCAAGAAGAACAACTAATAAACCAAAAGAAGTATCAGGATACTGTAAAGGAGTTGTTGAATATACATCAGATAGATGATGAACCGGATCCACATGCCACACCCGCACACGAGCGATCGACCCCCCATGCGGCAGACCAAGTACCCCAAGAGGAAGGAACGGGAGTACGGCACCAGGGAAAAGAGAAGCATGCACCGCAAGGCCTGGAGGTGGAAGACTAGGAGGCGGAAGCGACGATGGAAGACCAGCACACGCAGACCCAATGCCCGTTTCAAGCCACGCCAGCAGGACACCAAGGCAACGGATGAAGACCGGAAGGACCCAATCAACAAGGAGGAGAACGATCAGAACCGGAAGGATGGAGGACAAAGGATGACCAACATGTACAGAAAACACACACGATACAAGCAGGAGGCTCATCATTGTGACTGAAAAAAATGGACCTAGTAACAAGAATAAAACTGAAACTGGAAGAAGAGCAATAATATTATGAATTCATGCCTAGATAATAATGAAGTGTGGGAAATTAATGGAATGGAAATGGAAATTACTGTAGGATGGAGAGTATTTAATAAGATTAAAAGAAATAAGGAATTGTATAAAGAAAGTGAAAGTACCTGACTATATGGGGCATTAAATTGGGGCACCGAGCTTCGCTCGTTTTAGTTTCCTTGCCCTATTACCATAGGTAAGAAATGTATTGCTTCCGAAAAAATTAAGGTACCCCAATTTCCATACATTTCAAGGTCCCCTGATTCCAAAAAAGCGGTTTTGGGTATTGGTATGTGTGTGTGTGTGTGTGTGTGTGTGTGTGTGTGTGTGTGTGGTGTGTGTGTGTGTGTGTGTGTGTGTGTGTGTGGTGTGTGTGTGTGAGTGTGTGTGGTGTGTGTGTGGTGTGTGTGTGTGTGTGTGTGTGTGTGTGTGTGTGTGTGTGTGTGTGTGTGTGTGTGTGTGTGTATGTGATGTGTGTGTGTGTGTGTGTGTTGTGTGTGTGTGTGTGTGTGTGTGTGTGTGTGTGTGTGTGTGTGTGTGTGTGTGTGTGTGTGTGTGTGTGTGGGTGTGTGTGTGTGTGTGTGTTGTGTGTGTGTGTGTGTGTGGTGTGTGTGTGTGTGTGTGTGTTCGTGTCAGATCTTCTATAGTATAAGGACCTCAAGTTCCAATTTCAAGTCATTCCGTTAATTGGGAGATGAGATTTCGTGTACTCAGACGCACATGCACTCATACAGACACACACACACACACACACATACATACAGACCAATACCCAAAAACCACTTTTTGGACTCAGGGGACCTTGAAACATATAGAAATTTAGAAATTGGGGTACCTTAATTTTTTTGGAAAGCAATACTTTCCTTACCTATGGTAATAGGGCAAGGAAAGTAAAAACGAGCGAAGCTCGGTGCCCCAATATTGAACGTTATATGAATAAGGTAGCTATCATGTTATTTATATTATATGATAACACATGTGTGTGATACGGACAATGGAAGCGATAGGAACGTTATAATCTATGATATGTTGTACAATGACAAGGCGAACATACGTGAAACTCTCATTCCTTCATAAACGAAATTGTAGCAAAGTATTGGAAAACTAAATGAGAAATTAACTAGTTACAGTCCCAATAACAACTCACTCCGAAAGCATAGACTGTTCAATTTTCTATGACAGAGCAAAGATCAACTAAGAATAATTAATAATTATCATTAAACGAAAATCCCAATTGTTGCTGAAAATCACCCCTTAGACTTCTGCTACAGCAAATATTGACAACAGGGTTGACAGCTATGAGAGTTACTATACAAAAACTATTGTCAGCCCAGGAATCGAACCGGGTTCCGGTTTTTGTATAGTGGCTCTCATCAAATTTCCATCTAACATTCAAGCCTGTTGTCAATATTTGCTGTAGCAGAAGTCTAAGGGTTATTTCATGCATTTAATCAGGATTTTCGTTAATAATAATTATTCATTGATCAGCATTTGAACAAATGAAACTTCTAATTTATTTCCATCTAAGAATAATTATCGGAGCAAGTGCAAAAGCTCACACATGAGCAATCAAATTCAAAACTCCGCTTCGATTCTTCTTCCGAATTGATTGTGTATATTTTGTCTCTGTTGTTCATCCTATTTTTATTTTGCCCGCCTTATCAGTCCAAACATATCTGAAGCCCTTATTTCGCTGTAGTTTCTTGGCTCTGGCAAACAGCTCCCTCCGTTTCTCAGTGAGCGACCTGTTGTAGATGGGCATATAGATAGGCATTGCCTCCCCACTAACTAACATTTTGATTCAACTATAATACGACAACTGCTCAGATAGGTACCTAATTTAAATGTACAGTACAGATTGTAGCCTAACATAACATGAACAACCATACGGTACCAATTTAGTAGAATTTTATTAAGGGAAACTCACACAGCAACAGTCAAACGTACAGACAAAAGGAGAAACAATCAAACGTCTGCATGCAACAGAGACAAACTTAAGGTTATCCTTCCTCTATGCTATTAATTTGTGGTAATCTGTTACAGAATGAAATATTTCGAAGATATCTGGCAGAGCTTCCATGGATCAACAAGTCAAAGTGGTTCAAGCAGAGCATGCTAATTATGATGAGCCGAGCTAATGTTGATACTCAGATCAAACCATATGGAATCTTCTACCTGAACCTCACATCGTACAAAGATGTGAGTCACTTATTATCGAACCCCCCTTGTTATTTGTAACTCATGAGAAAAAAGAATAATGATTCGGTCTTGAAACATCATATTTAGGTAGTAGGATAATTTGAAATGGACAATCCTTTTCTTGGTAGCAATGTGAAATTCCTATTTTCCAACACTCCATCTATATATTAAGAGAGAGTAGGGTTGTGTTTGTTTGTTCGTGTGTTCGTTTGTCGTTTTTCGCATCAAAGCATGTCAACTGTGGATTGCATACGGGAAAAACGGGAATGATTTAGATCTCCAAATTTTGCACATAGATTCTAAAAATATCAATCTCGTGAACCTGGTATGCCAAATTTCAATTTTTCTTCTGAATTTTTCAGAATTAATGTTCAAATTTCATACATGAAGTTCCATAGTTACGTCATAGGATACAAAACAACAAATAATGCTTTTGATTCAATAAAGAAGATTTCTAATAAAAAAATACAACAGGAAAATTTTTAGAAAATCTGGTGTGGCGCACTCACACAACTTTCCTTGCCGTTATGAAAATTGATCACCTGACGCTAGTAGTGTTCCCGCGCATCTCAAGTCTACTATTCAAAGATTTGAGCCAGCTGGGCAATAACGCTAGAGACACACGAGGTCTGCTATCTCTTCATAGTGAATCATTTAATAGAATCATCAGTCCCCAACAGTTTGCAATTGGATAATCACATTTTCTCGAATTTCCAGCTTATTTTCAATTTTAGGTGAAAATGTTACTGAACATTAATTGTAGAGATTCTCATGCTCAATCTATTCTTCTCGCAATTTTTTGTTTGAATTGTATCTGAAGCCTGATAATTGAGAATCTAAAATCAAACTTTGCATAGATGGGGTGAAGCTCCTGAAATTTTTACAGGTATGGGACTTGTGGAAATTGATAGAGCTTATCGATTACTATTCCAGGTATAACTTTAATCAAAATCGTTGGAGCCGTTTTCGAGAAAATCGCGAAAACCCCTGTTTTTGACAACATTTTCCTCATTTTAGCCGCCATCTTGAATCGGATTTGATTGAAATTGTTCGTGTCGGATCCTTATAGTATAAGGACCTTACGTTCCAAATTTCAATTCATTCCGTTAATTGGGAAATGAGATATCGTGTACACAGACGCACATACAATCATACACACACACAGACACACACACCACACACACACACACACACCACACACACACACACACACACAACACAACACACAGACCAATATCCAAAAACCACTTTTTTGGGCTCAGGGGACCTTAGAATAGAAATTGGAAATTGGGGTACCTTAATTTTTTTTGGAAAGCAATACTTTCCTTACCTATGGTAATATGGCAAGGAAAGTGAAAATCAGGCGTCTATAACTGGAATGTAGTAATTGTGAAAAATTTCACATTGGTCAAACACGTAGATGTTTTCAAAAAGGTTCAATGAACATATTCAGGCTTTAAATTCAAAAAATACTACTCAAAAATCAGCGTTTGCTGAGCATTTAATTGAGAGTAATCATAATTATATCTACATAAATTCTAATATGAAAAGATTAGGCATTGATAATGAAAGTAATAATTGAATTTAAAAGAAGAATTTTATATCTATAAAACTGCAAAATTGAATAGGAATAATTTGATAAATATAATCCAATTTGACTTAAATAGTCCTATTTTTGATAAAATTAAAAGTGAATAAATAAAAATTTTAAATTTTAAAATATAAATTTAAATTTAATAAATTTTACCAGAAATTAATTAGTCATATGAATTTAAGCATAAATGTTTGTTTTATATCATTAGTAAACAGTTATTGAATTTTATTTTATTTTATAACCTGAAGATGGTGTAATATATCACCGAAACTAGTCGTGGAACTATTTTAAAGTTTTAAAAATAAAGGGTGCTATAAGATTTATTTTGTTTTATTAATTTATGTCATAGGCTACATTGATGTAGCACAGAAGTGTTTTTTATGAGGAGCTTATAATGTTGTTACAAGACATGATTTCGATACGAAATTTCAAGAGAAAAAGAATGGCGGACACCGCATATCGATATCTCAAACCGATATCTCAAACAAGAAGATATTCACATTATTAATCAATACTATTCAAAGCAGAAAGGAGAGAAAAAAGTCCGAGAATGGCTGCATATCCCATACACAAAGGTAATTTGTTGGTATGATAAGGGATCCTCCTCAAATTGAAAATACTAGTTCACTATTTCTTTGAAAATATGGTCCACCATCTTGGATCCACCATATTGAATGCAATTTTATTTTTTCAAATATGAAGGTGGTCATGCGATACATGATCTTGATACGAAATTTCAAGAAAAAAATGAATGGCGGGAACCGCATATCGATATCTGAAACCGTTCAGAAGATATTATTAATCAATATCATGCATATCAGAAATGAAATACTTGAGTGGTATTGATCTCTTTTCTGTATAGGGCTACTTGTAATAAAAATAGAAAGAAGAATGAAAATTTCAGTACCCTTTTGAATGATTTAATCACAACATGTTTCGGACATTGATGCCATTTTCAAGTGATATGAAGTAAATAAGATAAAACACATGAAGATTTTGAATTATATTTAAATTCAATATCACCTTCTATGAAATTCACGATGGAAGCTCAAGAACATGGAATAAATTTTCTTGATTTAACGATTAGTATGAAAGATAACAAACATGATTTTAGCATTTATAGAAAACCTACACATACAGATTGTATAATTCTAGAGATCCAAATCATCCTGGCAAACAAAAAAATTTCAACTTTCAATTCAATGATATACAGGCTAATGAATATTCCCATGTCAAAAGATAATTACAGAAAAGAGTATTAATTAGAAATTGAATCCGGGGAGTTTTGATGTCATGCAGAATAAAATCGATCATAAAAATCTCTGATCAGATGACGAGCGAGCATTATACCTTTCATCTACCTTGGGCTACTACAATATATTTTTTATGCATTTCCAATGTTATACTGCTATCCTCAAAAAGAAATAAGGAATGAATCAATTGGAAAAAAATAATTGTAGGCCTATGCATTGTCGTTGTATCCTGAGAATTTTTTCAAGTTTTTTTTTCCAGACTGGATCAAAAGTGAATTGATAAAAATGTTATAAAATTAGAGCATTTCATATTGTATGAAATTTAAATATAATAGCTATAGAAATATAAATATTGTATGAGAATGAATTTTTCATAGTATATTTTATATTTTTATACACTGAATATTACAAGATTCGAAAAAATATTTGGTCCCTTGAAGCTGATAGTCCAACAATAGCCTATGGTAATATTCTTGTTGACTTGGAAAATCTAGAACAGTTTACTGCATATATTGGAAGTAGCAGTATTTTTTTAATATTTGAATGATTAGAATCAAATTTCAATCAAACTACTATCTTTGATGCACTACTAATGTGGATAAGTACGTACGGTATTAATTTGGATATAGTCTTGTGTAGATAAATGCTCAACTAACACTGATTTCAGAAATTCTGGATGTTATAGATCTATGAGTTGGAAATTGTACAAACTTCAAGCTGATGCAAAAAAAAAAATTACTGAGATTTGAAGTAAAGCATTAAAAAATTTTATTATTTGGAGGAAATTTGTACCAAATTTTATACCATCATCAAACTTTATTTGTCCATCCCAGTCTGTTCTCTTTCAAGTTTAGTAACTATTTCGAAACATAACCTCAATTGTCTGTCTAGATGATGCATCAGTTAGTTCTCCATTTTGAGGTTATTTTTTTTCCTGATGCTTCTCTTTTCTCAGCTGGTCTGTCTACGGGTAACAAAAGCCACAAGAAAAGCCACACTTCTTTGTATGAGTTGAAATGATCATTTATGGTAATCTAGAAAATGTAAATAATTCTTCAAACTATTTTTTTCTCATATAAAACATGAATTTGTTTCTTTTAGTCTAGTGTATGATTTAGTTGCTCCAGAAGTGTTAAACTTGAGCCAAAATCTCATTCATTCACTCATTTAATCTTAAAAATAAAAATTGGTATTATTTTTCTCCATTAAATCAGTTTTTTAAACATGATATTGTTTCTCTTAGTCTAGTGTATGGAATTAGGTACCCCAGGAGTATTCAACTTGAGCCAACATTCATTTAACATACCTGGTTTTTGTTACCCCATTCCAGGGGAAACTTAGACCACCATGTTTTTTATATTTTTTCAGGTGAAAATTGTTCAAATAATTTTTTTATTACATGAAACAATAAGTCAAGATACAGACCCAAGTTTTGCACTAAGTTTCAAATCTGTAAATTGATTGGTCTAGATTCACCAGGTGTTTGAATTTTAAAAGTGGCCTAAGTAACCCCGTTTTACGGTATGTATTCCAATAACGTATCCAATATAAGAAAAAATACATTTACTGCGTTTCAACATAATTATATGATATCGAATTTGCAATATGCCGATGAATGACTGCTTTTTTCACAGTTGTTGAAAGCTGCTTTCTCCTTTGCGAACATTCTCTACACTTACAAAGCGCACGAGGAGAACAATGAGGTGCTGGAAATGACAATACAGGTGAAACTTATCTCAATGGGGCATGGACGGTCAAGGGAGGGCAATATCCCTCCATCAAACGGTTGAATGGGAAACAATAACTGTCAACTCATGTCAATATTCAACAATAGGGGTTCATGGCCCATCAAATAGTTTCAGTAACATAAGAAATATTTTCGATACCTACTCCAAAATCCAACACTCTGGTTCGCCAGCTTGACTCGATACCTACATGTATCGTTTAAAATAGCACTAAGAAAACAGTTTTATATCCATGAATGTATAAATTTAGTTCATCATTAATGGTTTCTAATGAGCACAATTATGTTTTTGTCTTTTGTGAAAAAATTGAATAAAATGACTTGAAAATTCGTTTTGAAACTATTAGTACATCTCTTATAACCTGATGCGAGTTATAAAATCGTTATTATACTTGAATCATTATTGCATGAAACTCACCATTTGAATCCAGGATTCGGTTTTTACCATACGACGGGCACATCCTTTGCTTTGCAATTAGATCTTACATCAATAAAAAACTGGTATATGCCATCACGGTTTAGATATTTTCGCATATAGATAAGCTTTGCAGGAGCTCTATGTTGCACCAAGAGCCAAACAGTCTAATACGTAGTTGGGGAAATTATAATGTCGATGGACCTGTACAGACCACGGAAATGAGAATCCCCGAGTAAGATTCCAAGTGTTGAATAACTCCACTTGACATAAAGAAAGAATTTTTGCAACCCTGCGCTACAGAATTCACATAGAATGGTGACTGAATCGAGCCTGAAAGTCTCTTTAACTTTCCGATGGAATGAAGCAAGCTCAAATTAATGAAAAATGCGGGCAGAGAAGCGAGCCTGCTGATTCTATTTTTTATCCAGTTGGGAGCCCAGGAGGCAGAGCCACCTGGCTAGACGGATAAGGCAGCGAAGCTAGCCTGCCGTCTAGTAATAATAATAATAACTAGTGACCCTGGATTGGAGAACTCGCTCATGAACTGGTGTATTGATATTTGAAATCCGCAACTTGGAATTAAACAGGATTGGTGAGAATTATGGAAACAGCTAAATATTCATTTTACAAGGATAATTTAACAGTAGGTTTCATTGGGATCTTATTCGAATTGAAAAAAATCGGAAAAGAACAAAATGTGGAAAAGGCCATTGAAACACATTGTGACTTGTCTGCAGCAGCTCACACTCAACGCAACCGGTAAGTGCCCGCGTTCAGTGTGACTGTTCCTATTGCTCTTCCCAGATTTTGTTTCTCATCTGCTGCTTTGTTATGCATGACCATACGTGCACTTGCACATAGACATCCAATGTGATCATACCCTAATTCTTCAACGTAGTGAGCTATTTTTTTCATCTTTCATCCCACTGACCACCTACGAAAGGGGTATAAGGATTTGTCAATTATAATCTAAGTCGTCTATTCCTTCCTCTTGAAAAAATAGTGTCCAACAATCCCCAACTTTGAAATGCAGCAACACACTGTTACCTTTAAACTGTGCAGAAGTCTTTGGTGGGCTAATTACTGTGGGCTCCGATGCCCAATACCTAAATTTTTGAACATTGACTTAACCGTCAAGATGAAAATGTGATTCATCACTCATCTATGAACTTCTATGAACATTTCATCCATTATGCGAGAAAACTCTGTGCGCTGTACAAAATCCCTTCCATTAACCTGCTGGACGATAATTATTTTGTACCGTACGGATGAACTTGAGGTCATCATGTATAAGATAAGGTGAAGCAAAAGACGTGACATACCCAGCATTACAGCAAGTCATCTAGGAATACAGTGAGGTTATAGTGGTTATAATGGCAGATTTGAAGTATTCAATAACATTGGTGTAGTATTTTAGGAACGTACAAATAAAACTCTTCTTGCTGCTGCCATTATCTATTTATTTAGTTGTTTACTTCTACACATTACAACAGCAAGTAACATGGAACCGAGCATAGAGTACTTAACCGTGTTTCAGGTTAGCCAACCAAAACAAATACATAACAATTGGTGTTTCTATCCTTGTCTATCATTCGAAAAATTGGATAGCGCTATTCTTTTCTAGGTCCGCAACGATGCTAGTTCGTTTTTCAACAATGTAGAAATATTATTCATTAGAAAATATTCAAACTCATTTGATGAAAATTTACTATTAAAGGCCGGTTTCCGAGCTCGGGATTTAGCCAAGTTCTAGACTTTAAACAGCTGGAGTCAGAAAAATTGGTTTTCTGAAACAGGGCATAGTCATACTTTTTATGATACTCTATATTTTCTCATTTCTATAATTGGAAATGTTTTTCCTTGACGAAATGAAACATTCTTAAATAATTCAAAATAGCTGAAATTTTACACTATTTTTTATTTATTTTATTTTGTGTTCAATTTTCTAGTTTTTCGAAAATTAATTTTTCCTCCACCTATTGTCTAAAGTACTTACTTTACTCCCTGAAACATAATACTAAAGTGTCACTTTTTCGCTCTAGGTAGTAAAAAACAGAAAAACTCCCTAGGGAGTAAAAGTGACTCCATTTAAATAACATGGGAAGCATCTCTATTTTAAAAACTTACATGGTAATAGGTTAGAAGGTCTAAGCTCAGATGAGAAAGCGTAATAGAGGTGTCTGTCATTGAGTCAACTGAATTCAATACCACAACCAGAAATTTGATCAACTCATGAAATAAATTGTTGTATGATATTATATTCTAATATTATTAATTTATACAATTTTTAAAATATTTATTCTATTCAAAATACCAGCCAACCAATATTTTTGATCTGCATTCTGCAATTCAAATCTGAACCACGTGATCTGGAGTCAGCCATTTTTGATAGCCCAGCTGATATGATGTTACAACTATGGCGATAGATAGCGCAATCAGCAGTGCCTATCAGACGACCGGTTTTAGGTTTTAGATTTTAGGTTATGTTTTAGGAAACATTGTCACCAATACGTAAGTTATTAGAATGACTTAATTGCAGTTTCTATAAAAAAATGTAGATGGAGGAAATGTTGTGTACATCACGAGTGAAAAATACTTTTTCTCCCTCAGGAAATTGTTGCCCTCGGCTTCGCCTCGGGCTTCAAACTTTTTCCTCAGGGAGAAAAAGTCATACTTTTCACTCTAGATATACAAATAACTATTTCTACAGTTACGTTGAAAAGTAGCCATTGCTGCACTGATTACAGAACGCAAAGAAGCACTTTTCCGCTCTAGTGCGGGAAAAGTTTTTCTGCACTCCAGATTTGCAACATGGCAACGCAAAATACTTAGTAGTTATATGGAGCAACAGTGCAGCAAAATCAAAATGAGGTTGGTAACAGTGACTGGGCTGCTATAGTGAGCAGAGGTGCAACAAAGCACAACGCGCAAATTATTAATTATATATATAACCAAGGACAACGAGGACGTTAGGATTTTAGGATTAAGGTTTTATTAATAATAAAATGACACAGAAAAACATTTGATGGATTTCAGGCAATTTACCCATAATTACCCATTTTTCATATTCAATGGTAACTGTAGGAAAAACTTAATGTGAAAACGTGCGCAAAGTTCCTTGCTGCACTCAACAAACCATTCCGCCCTCGCTACGGCTCGGGCGTAAAGGTTCTTTCGGTGCAGCAAGCGGTCCACTTTGCGCATTTTCTGACTACAGCTGTTAAAGTCTAGAACTTAACCTAAATCCCGAGCTCGGAAACCCGCCCTAGATCATTGACAATGAATTTTCTTAGCGAATAGAATAAAATTGATCATTTTAAAAAACAATGAACAGTT
>NW_024091935.1:0-19484 GCF_014356525.2 Nilaparvata lugens | reverse complement strand
TCAACCCTTGCCAGCTGTGTAATAGACTTTTTAGAGATCGGTGGAATAAAGATAGAAGACTCCTATTGTTATTTGGAGTGATGGTTGCACTAGCCAAAATAGAAATGTGTAATGGCAAATGCTCTGTTATCTTTCAGCAAGGACATGATGTTTGAAATACAACAAAAGTTTTTGGAAAAGGCCATACTCAGATGGAAGTGGACTCAATACATGCCATGATTGAAAACAAAATCAACAATCAGCCAATCCACTTACCAAGTGACTATATAAGGCTGGCAGCATGTGCCAGATCAAATCCAAGCCCTATTGAACAAAAGAACTCACCTACGACTTTGTGAAAAACTTTGCTAAGGCAGACCTATTGATGTATGATAGTATTAGACCTGGTAGAAAACCAGGTGATCCTGTGGTGACAGATATAAGAGTGATTCGCTACAAAGATGGTGAGATTTCAGTCAAAACAAATCATTTGATAATGAATTTCTTGCTATTCCTCAAAGAAAACGGAGGAACACTGTTGCTAAATTAGCTCAATTCAAACAACTACACAAAGAACCACTAAAATAACAAAAACTAAATGGACCCACTTGCAGCAACTTAAATCAGTGATACCTACAGACTGCCATCCATTCTATGATACTATAGCTTATGAATAATTAGATAAGGGCTTTCATCTTTGAAATTTTATTTTGATAAGTTTTTTTTACTGATAATGGCATGTATGGAGTCCACTCCATCTGAATTGTTGGCCCTATCTATGACTTATTTACTATATTCTATTTTTATTACTTGTTACTATAATATTAATTAATAATAGACATACTTCATTTGACATTGATGACATGCTCTCTTTTTCATTTTAATTCGATTTTTTGCAAGAATTCATTATTTTGGTTATTGTATGAGGCCTATAAATAACCACCATTGAAGTCTGCTGAAGTTTTGTTTTGTCCAATCATGAAACAAGCATTTTACTTTGAGGTTTTGTATTGAAAATTTTTATGTAAATGACTATGTATTACTTGGAGCTTTAGTATTCAATATCTTAGTATAAACCATGTATTAGTATAAATGACCATTGGTGTACTTATATTGACATGACTTTATTTTATTTTAAATTTTATTTTGATAAGTTTTTTTTTACTGATAATGGCATGTATGGAGTCCACTTCCATCTGAATTGTTGGCCCTATCTATTACTTATTTACTATTATTTCTATCTTTATCACTTGTTACTATAATATTAATTTATAATAGACATACTTCATTTGACATTGGTGACATGCTCTCTTTTTCATTTTAATTCAATTTTTTGCAATAATTCATTAATTTTGGTTATTGTATGAGGCCTATAAATAACCACCATTAAAGTCTGATGAATAGATCAGATGGGAAATAGGAAGTTCCATTGTTCTAAGCTATAGTAGTCAAGATGAAGTGAACTATCTGTGATTGGATTGTTACAATGTGAGAAAATTGTTGGAGAAATCAATGAGGAGAAGGAGAAGAAAAAAGGAGAAGAAGTAGGAGAAGAAGAAAAAGAAGAAGAAAAAGAAGAAGAAGAAGAAGAAGAAGAGATGATGATGATGATGATGATGATGATGATGATGATGATGATGATGATGATGATGATGATGATGATGATGATGATGATGATGATGATGATGATGATGATGATGATGATGATGATGATGATGATGATGATGATGATGATGATGATGATGATGATGATGATGATGATGATGATGATGATGATGATGATGATGATGATGATGATGATGATGATGATGATGATGATGATGATGATGATGATGATGATGATGATGATGATGATGATGATGATGATGATGATGATGATGATGATGATGATGATGATGATGATGATGATGATGATGATGATGATGTGATGATGATGATGATGAGATGATGATGATGATGATGATGATGATGATGATGATGATGATGATGATGATGATGATGATGATGAGATGATGTGATGATGATGATGATGATGATGATGATGATGTGATATGATGATGATGATGAGATGATGATGATGATGATATGATGATGATGATGATGATGATGATGATGATGATGATGATGATGATAAGAAGAAAAAAATGAGAAAATGTTGAAGGAATCAGTAAGGAGGAGAAGAAGAAGAAGAAGAAGAAGAAGAAGAGAAGAAGAAGAAGAGAAGAAGAAGAAGGATGAGATGAAGAAAAAGAGAAGAAGAAGAAGAAGACGAAGAGAAGAAGAAGAAGAAGAAGATGATGATGATGATGATGGATGATGATGATGATGATGATGATGATGATGATGATGATGATGAGATGATGATGATGATGATGATGATGATGATGATGATGATGATGATGATGATGATGATGATGATGAGATGATGATGATGATGATGATGATGATGATGATGAGATGATGATGATGATGAGATGATGATGATGTGATGATGATGATGATGAGATGAGATGATGATGATGATGATGATGATGATGTGATGATGATGATGATGATGATGATGATGATGATGATGATGAGATGATGATGAGATGATGATGATGATGATGATGATGATGATGATGATGATGATGATGATGATGATGATGATGATGATGATGATGATGATGATGATGATGATGATGATGATGATGAGATGATGATGATGATGAGATGATGATGATGATGATGATGATGATGATGATGATGATGATGATGATGATGATGATGATGATGATGATGATGATGATGATGATGATGATGATGATGATGATGATGATGATGATGATGATGATGATGATGATGATGATAAAGAAGAATGTCAACAAAGAAAAGAAGTGGGAGAAGAAGAAGAAGAATCATTGTAAAAGAAGAAGGATTGAACAAGAAACAACTTGATTTTCAGAGTATAGGCTACACTGATTTATCTCTGATAGATCAGGAATGGAAATGATCGGAGACTTTAAGAAAAAGAAGATATTGAAATTTTCTTCAATTTTATGATCGATCAGATTCAAGACCTGTTTCATTCATTTAACTGTAAGATAATCGTCTGACATCTGATATCATTTCAAATGAAAAACTCATATAATTATGATTAGTGATTTGCAGTAATCCTTAAGGCTAGTTACATACACATCGATTTTTTGGTCGTACGATATTTTACCGTCCTTATAAATTCTATTAGATTGAACAGATGATTTCAAACATATGATGTTTGCCAAGTTCCGTTTAATCTCATAGAATTCATAGTGACGGCAAAATATCGTACGACCAAAAATCGATGTGTGTGTAACTAGCCTAAGCGAGCAATTTCTGTATATATCTGGTTATTTTTATATCTGGTTATTTATGTTTCACGGATCTCGAAAACGGCTCTAACGATTCTCACGAAATTTGAGACATCGTAGGTTCATGATATTAAGAAGATTCGATTGCACTAGGTCTCATTCTTTGGAAAACTCGCTGAACGACATCAAAAGGATAATTCATCCTTGGAAAACAGATGATAATTTCGTCGTCTCTCGATAACAGAAGATGCGTGTGCCTGTGTGGGAGAGAGACAGAATTATTTCCAGCTGTGTAATCATAATCAATCAGCGAGAAATTTTATCTAGCTAGACAATTTAATCGATTTGATCAACATAATCTGATTTGTTGACATGACAAAATAAACCTCCTAAACTAGAATAGGTCTATATCATAATTTTCAAAGTTGATCATTATTTGACAATAATTTCAAGTGATTAGTGAGTGTTATTTCGTTATTCAATTTGGTTTGCATATAATCTGAATTAAAATTTTTTTGTTTTCAAATGTTTGAACAGAAAATTGAACCTGAATTCAAGTGTATGGAACATAACCTACTTTCTGGACTATTGTTCTATGAATCAAAATTCGGGAAAGAAGCAGTTTTGGGCTGTGCCTGTTAGTACTTCCCCAATCATTTCATAGAATTGTGTTCGGTTTATCAAAAGTCAATAAACAAATAACGAGCCAAGCTTGGTGCCCCGATATTGATCATTATAGCTTGATATCGTCTTTCTTAAGATCGTTCAAAAAGTTTCAAGAACATTGAGCTAATAGCATAGAGTAAAGATACTGTTTAATATAACTCATTAGGTACTGTTCATCATTATTTGTATCTCCTATTACTAGCTCACTTATAGTCAGCTGTATACGAAAATGAATCCATTTCGAGACAATTTATTTGTCTCTACTAAATGGACTGTTTGAAAAATGATTTGCAAAACAATTATTGGATATACTTTGTCATCTGTAATGAGGAAATTTGTATATGGGAGGATTGTTCCCAAGCTGTTCCATTAGTATAATGGTGAGGTATCAGATTTCTACAAATGAGAAATGTAATGGAGAAGACGTTACAAAGATAAACATAAAAATCAATCTGAGAAAACAATATTCAGAGATTCAGCTTATTAGAAATGGGATGGAGGTAGAATTACTTATTTTGACTCGATTCTCTTGTATTGAAGACTAGCAGGTAACCTGTGCTTCGTCAGGGTCCAATTAAAAACTTGACCCACTGTCTTGAAGGATTCAAAATAGGCCTATAACGATCCACAGTGAATTGAGGATCTATATTCAAAAATTTCAAGTTAAACAGTTGAGTAGTTCAGACGTGATGATGTGTCATTCGTGAATTCCCTATCTCGTTCGTTATAAGCACGTTTTTACTTTCCTTGCCCTATTACCATAGGTAAGGAAAGTATTGCTTTCCAAAAAAATTTAAGGTACCCTAATTTCATGTTTTCTATACGTTTCATTACTTTCCTTGTCCTATTACCATAGGTAAGAAAAGTATTGCTTTCCAAAAAAATTTAAGGTACCCTAATTTCATGTTTTCTGTACGTTTCAAGGTCCCCTGAGTCCAAAAACATGATTTTTGGGTGTTGGTCTCTCTCACTCTCTGTGTGTGTGTGTGTGTGTGTGTATATGTGTGTGTGTGTGTGTGTGTGTGTGTGTGTGTGTGTGTGTGTGTGTGTGTGTGTGTGTGTGTGTGTGTGTGTGTGTGTATGTATGTGTGTGTGTGTCTGTGAACACAATAACTCCATTCCTAATTAACCGATTGACTTGAAATTTTAAACTCAAGGTCCTTATACCATGAGGATCCGACAGTAAGAAATTCTATAAAATTCAATTAAAATGGCAGATAATAGCTAAAAAACCATGTTTTTCACGGTTTTCTCGAAAACGGCTCTAAAATTCAATTAAAATGGCAGATAATAGCTAGAAAACCATGTTTTTCACGGTTTTCTCGAAAACGGCTATAACGATTTTCTTCAAATTTATACCCTAGATAGCTATTCATAAGCCCTATCAACTGAAATGAGTCTCATTTCTGGGAAAATTGCAGGAGCTCCGTAATATTCCTGAGAAGAATGAATTTTGTTGAATTTCTATCACGATTTTCTCAAAAATGACTTGACCGATTTTTTTCAAAGTCCTACCCTGTATAGTTATATATCAGCTCTATTAACTGGCATGAGTCTCCTCCCTGAGAAATTAACAGGGGATCCACAAAATCCTTGAGAAATTTACTTTGTAACCTCCTTCTCGTGCATGAGGTAGGTAGGTAGAGCAGTTTATTCAAAAGAACACATGTCGATATTTTATTTGTGGAACAGCTGTTTTGACAACTTTTAAAAAATCCTCAAATTCCATAATCCAGACCAAGGAAAATGTACTCTGAACACAATAACAATAGTATAATCGTAGTTTTAGTTATTTAGCCGCCAATCGGCATAATGTTATTCCCCTAAATTATCCTCGGTTATGAGGCTTATAGATCAATGAGCAAGGGAAGTTGTGTGAGTGTACCACACCAGATTTATGTGTTGAATCATAAACCAATATGAATTTGATAACATCTCTAATCTGTGTCATAAGTCATATCAGTCAATGCATAATTTGGAAACTCTCAAGTTGTTAAAGATTATTTAGGAACCTTTCAAGCGGTTAAAATGATAGTAAAACAACATACTACTTCGCTCATGAATATATATTTCTAAAAGTTATTTCACAACACAACAAAAAATTAAGAACACATTTCCTTGTCAACGATGATAAGCTGAAATATGAATAATAATTAAAACTGTCTGAAATTTGAGTCAATTTCAATTTCATTGACACTCAAGACTTGACTGTTATCTTCTCTATTATCCTTCAAAACCAAAACTATTGTCTATATTAACTACAATATTATTGTTTTCTTCTTCCACTACATGATCCGTGTTTTCTTCTTCTCGTTTTTCTTCACCTTCTCCTTCTTGCTCTTGTTTTTTTTCACACTCTTCTCCTTCTTCACATTTTTTGTCACCTTCTTTTCTTTATATCCCTCCTCTTCTTTTTATTTCCATTCTTCTTTTTTTTAATTATTCAACTATACATAATTATTTCCTCGTTCTCCTTCTCCCCCTGTTCTCCTTCTTCTTTTTCTCCTAGTTTTTCTTCTGCTCCGTCTTCTATTTCTTGTTTATAGTCATGTCACTCCCTCTTTCCTTATTCTTCTTGATCTTCTTCTTCTTCTCCCACTACATCTGATTATTCCTTCCTTCTTCTTCTACCAACTCTTCTTCTTTTTCATACTGTTCTACCCGATCTAGTTCGTTTTCTTGTCGTTCTTCTTCCCCTCACTTTCATTCTCCTACTCCTCCTTCTTTACTTCTTCTTCTTCTTCTTTTCTTCTCTTCTTCTTCATCTTTCTCTACTCCTTCTTCCTCATCTTCAACATCATCATCTTCCACTCTTTCTCCACCTTCTTCTTCTTCTTCTTCTTCTTCTTCTTCTTCTTCTCCTTCTTCTTCTTCTTCTTCTTCTTCTTATTCTTCTTCTTCTTCTCCTTCTTCTTCATCTTTCTCCACTCCTTCTTCCTCATCTTCAACATCATCATCTTCCACTCTTTCTCCACCTTCTTCTTCTTCTTCTTCTTCTTCTTCTTCCCCTCTTCTTCATCTTTCTCCACTCCTTCTCCCTCATCTTCAACATCATCATCTTCCACTCTTTCTCCACCTTCTTCATCACCTTCTTCTTCTTCTTCTTCTTCTTCTTCTTTTTCTTCTTCTTCTTCTTCTTCTTCTTCTTCTTCGTTTTCTTCTTCTCCTTCTTCCTCATCTTCAACATCATTATCTTCCACTCTTTCTCCACCTTCTTCTTCTTCTTCTTCTTCTTCTTCTTCTTCTTCTTCTTCTTCTTCTTCTTCTTTTTCTTCTTCTCCTTCTTCCTCATCTTCAACATCATTATCTTCCACTCTTTCTCCACCTTCTTCTTCTTCTTCTTCTTCTTCTTTTTCTTCTTCTCCTTCTTCCTCATCTTCAACATCATTATCTTCCACTCTTTCTCCACCTTCTTCTTCTTCTTCTTCTTCTTCTTCTTCTTCTTCTTCTTTTCCTTCTTCTCCTTCTTCCTCATCTTCAACATCATTATCTTCCACTCTTTCTCCACCTTCTTCTTCTTCTTCTTCTTCTTCTTCATCTTTCTCCACTCCTTCTTCCTCATCTTCAACATCATCATCTTCCACTCTTTCTCCACCTTCTCCTTCTTCTTCTTCTTCTTCTTCTTCTTCTTCTTCTCCTTCTTCTTCTTCATCTTTCTCCACTTCTTCTTCCTCATCTTCAACATAATTATCTTCCACTCTTTCTTCACCTTCTTCTCCTTCTTCTTCTTCTTCTTCTTCTTCTTCTTCTTTTCTTCTTCTCCTTCTTCTTCATCTTTCTCCACTTCTTCTTCCTCATCTTCAACATCATCATCTTCCACTCTTTCTCCACCTTCTTCTCCTTCTTCTTCTTTTCTTCTCCTTCACCTTCTTTTCTTCTTCTTCTACTCATTCTTCTTCTCTGTTTCTTCCTGTTCCAATAGTGAGAAGAGCAGATGATCTTTCTTCTCTCCTCTCAGGAGACTCACATGAGGAAGGCGGCAAGAACATGACCGCCATAATTTATTGTGCTCCTGCCAAAATAGAATTTATTATTCGGTTTGCTTCTCTGTGCCGTCTCTATTGTCAATGCTTTCAGCTGACAATAATCTAAGATCCAATAATGGAACATCTCTAGAACATCCCTGGAAATTGCTGGTTCCTATTCGAATTGATTAATTTCTCTGAATTTGTTTATTTAAATAGTTATTTGTGCAACTAGTGCGCAAAGTTACAGTTTGCTGCACCGAAAGAAACGTTTACGCACGAGCCGTAGGCGAGGGCGGAATGGTTTCTTGAGTGCAGCAGAGGAACTTTGCGCACGTATTTCACATTAAATTTTTCCTACAGTTACCATTGAATATGAAAAGTGGGTAATTATGGGTAAAATTCCCTGAAATCCATCAAATGTTTTTCTGTGTAATTTTATTATTAATAAAAACCTTAATTTATTTAAAATTGAATAATAATAATAATTGAACTATAATGATTAGTAATTCAATTGAAAATTTATCTGACTGCTTGAAAAGTGTTTATCTTATGTAAGCATTGAAATGACTATAATCAAGGCACATAATGGCAAGACGCTGTTCTCCACTGCCATTATAACGTGGCCTCACTATGAGTGCAGTTACCAACTTAATTTTGATTTTCCTGCACTGGTGCTCCATTAACCTACTAACTATTTTGCGTTGTCATGCTGCAAATCTGGAGTACGCAAAGTGCTCACTTTGCGCACTAGTGCGGAAAAGTGATTCTTTGCGGCCTGCAATCAGTGCAGAAATGGTCACTTTTCAAGGTATCTGTGGGAAAAATATATTTCTTAGTGGACTTTCATCCCATAATCCCCAGATTTCTCAATCATAAGGGTTTTCCGAATCATTGAAAATCAAGATACAGGAATCGATTGTTACGCCATTAAGAATCTCTGTTGAACTGTATTGAAAATCAAGAGACAAGAATCGATTGTTACGCCTTTATCAATCCCTGGTAGACTAGAACCATAGAGAAACAATAGTGTAAATAGATATCCCATGGTGTAGGGCATTTATGTCGCAACTTTTACTGTTTTTACCTTTTTGTTGGGGTGATAGTGTATGAACGGCACAATTTGAGAGACTACCAGCGTCACACAGCTGCATAGGAAAGAACTACGTGAACTATCGGCTTTAGATAACAGTAAAAGTTGCGACATAAACGCCCTATAACATGGGATATCTACTTATGCTATCGTTTCTCTATGCCAGAACTAATTTAATGTGTAGAAGAAAAAAAAAAAAACACGGCTAAGCGCTCTTATTGGAGAATGAACAATTAATATTACATTAATAAACCTGTATCAGCTACCGGCTATAGAAGGCATTGATAAGACAGGGGATCGGCAACTACTACTATTACTAGCCTAATTTGTTGATAACATTCATTCAATTCATTATATATTTATATTTGTTAATTATGTAAGTTATTGCAACCTAGTAAATGGGAATTGTATTTTTTTAATATCCCTCGAATAGCTAAAAGCTAGAGGGATAAAATATATATATGAATTTTGTATTTAATGAGATATGTATTGAAATTGAATAAAAAATACTAAGAAATTGTCAAAAACCTCAATAAATCTGTGGTTTTTGACAATTTCTTAGTCCTTTTCATTCAGTAATCGATAAACTCAGAGATTGACAATGGTGTAATAACCGAAACCGGTCTTTCTAAGTATCAATAAATCTGTGTTTTGCTGACAATTTCTTAGTCTTTTTCATTCAATATGAATAATTATCACAATATCAACTTCTCAACTACACAAGAAATATGTATTGAAATTGAAATAAATGAATTGAAATAATCACGTTTAAAATTTAACCGGTTGTTGTGCGTCCGGCTCTGTATTTCTAATTCCAACTGAAATTTGTAGCTTTTTTACCTGTGCACCTTGGAATTCAATTCAAAACTCCGTTCTCCCTGAATTTTAAAATCCACCTTGACCTACTAACTCGAGATAACCTGGAAAAACATAAGGAAACCCCATTTCCCATTCTATCTACCTCTATGTTTTTCCCCTATCAGTGACCACTTCTTCCCTTCTGCTTCTTTTCCAGTCACTTTGTTGGCTTGAATTCAATTTTTGCTGGATCAGCAGTTCAGTGGATATAAGGATAGGGATAGCCTTAACTCTCCCTCTCCCTTTGGTGGATGGTAAGGGAAGGATAACATTACATCCCCACCCTTAGTGCAAGGGTAAGGGGAGGATAACATACCCAGCTTCTTTGAAAGGGCTTTCTTATCATGACCTTTTCATATTTTCCCTTTTCTCTCTCAGACCACAGAGTAACTGGACAGAGATAACGATAGCTCTTCTATACTCTGACCTCACTTTTCTTCCGTTCGTAGCATCTTTGTTGTTATGTGTAAACTTATAGTGAGGCTCACGTTAACGTGCGTACAGATATACACGCCGCGAACATGAGCAATTCACTTTTAATCTATAATTGTAATTGAACGAAAATCCTAAGTAAATGCTGCAAATCACCCCGAAGACCTCTGCTACTGCAGACATTGACAAACAGGTAACAGCTAGATGGAAATTCGATGAGAACTACTATCCAAAATTAGTTGCCAGCCCGGGAATCGAACCCGGTACCTCCCAATTGCCAGTCAGGAATGCTTACCCTTACACCGTTTAAAATGAGCGCTGCTATCCAGAGATTGTCAGTTTGGTGTAAGGGTAAGCATTCCTGACTGGCAATTGGGAGGTACCGGGTTCGATTCCCGGGCTGGCAACTAATTTTTGGATAGTAGTTCTCATCGATTCCCCATCTAGCTGTTAGCCCTGTTGTCAATGTCTGCAGTAGCAGAAGTCTTCGGGGTGATTTGCAGCATTTATTTAGGATTTTCGTTCAATTATAATTATATATTAATTAGCATTTGAATAAATGCATTCTCTATTTAATTCCATCTGTCACTTTTAATCAGCTGATTATATCTGTTTTTTACAGAAACGGTAAGATACAGATATAAAAAGCTTGGCATCAGCTGATCAAAAGTGAATTGCTCATGTTCGCTGCGCGTAAATCTGTGCGCACCTTTATAATGGCAGTGTTTGATTAGCATTGGTGTTGCTATCCTTGTCTACAATCGTCAAAGCAGATATAGTAAGGTCCACGTTATAATAGCAGTGAAGAGAGATAGGAGAACATCGTTGTCGAACCTCTGTCTTGTCAATGACGGTCTTCTATAGACGGAAGCTGATACAGGTTTATTGATGTAATATTAACTGTTCATTAATTGAGAATGAACAGTTAATATTACATCAATAAACCTGTATCAGCTACCGTCCATAGAAGGCATTGACAAGGCAGAGGATCGACAACGTTGTTCTCCTATCTTTCTCCACTGCCATTATAACGTGGACCTCACTATAGTTATTGGATAGATGAGAAGGGATAGAGCGTTGCTGATTATTATCTATTATTTTACAATAATTTCATAATGAATTTTCATTATAGAGATGAAATATTTTGTTAATTAATCATTGATTCTACATAGTTGAAATACGATCTGGCAACAGAGCACAACATAATCTATGATAATTATATTTTATTCGACGAGAAGGGGGACAGATTCAATGATTAAATAATACATTTATATTGAGATTAAATATTTTGTTGATTAATCACATTGTGGCATAACGATCTATCAGGCAACGTTACGGAGCTAGGAAAGAGATAGCCCTATCCGCTTTGTTGAATGATAGACAAGGATAGCAATACCATTGCCAATCAAACATTGACATTATAACTTGAAGCTCACTGTAGTGCTATCTCTTTCCTACAGTGAGGTCCACGTTATAATGGCAGTGTTTGGTAGGCAATGGTATTGCTATCCTTGTCCATCATTCAACAAAGCGGATAGCGCTATCTCTTCCACGCTTTGCTCTGTTGTCAGATCGTCTTTTAACAATGTAGAATTAATAATTGATTAACAAATAGTAGACTATATTTCGCACCTAGAGCAGAAAATGAGATCTTTCCGGCTCGAAATCGGTTTTTAAGTCCGAGGCCGTAGGCCGAGGACTAGAAAAGATTGAGAGCCGGAAAAACATTTTTGTCCGTGGTGCAAACGCTATTTTTCGTCACACACAAAAATAAACTATATATATATATGGGAATAGTTGTTTTACTAAGCACTTCCGAAAGCAGAAGTGGAAGGTGATAACTCTAGCAAATCTGAGGTAATCTGAATATCAGGAAATTGTCCAAGCATTTTTATTTTTTATTCTGATTTGTATCAATAGCGTAAAAGATGATGTTCAATTATGTGGGAGGTTGAGTTTATACTTTTTTATTCTTTCAAATGACAATAAGATGATATTATTATAAATGTTTTAATTATTGAATAATGACACAAATAATGAAAAGTTTTTTGATCAGCTGTTTTTTGATCACATTTCTTAGTTCCATGTTAGCGGCTGAAAGGTACTCTTTCCGGCCTAGGCCGGAAAGAAACCTGTTCTGACGTCAGACGAGAGTCGTCTGCAAACAATGTCTTTCAGATCTTCGTGGGGACTGGAGAACAGCTGCTTTCTGTGCAGTGTGGCGAAAACCCCATTCCAGAACCATCAATTTCTGCGTTGTTTATTCTATAAATCTCTAAACCATCGTTGTCATGCATTGTTAATTCTGTGCAGTGTGGCGAAAAAAATGTATTATTTAATCATTGAATCTGTACCCTCTCGTCGAATAGAATATAATAATTATATTATTCATTGATAATCTCAAACAAAAATGAACAGTTATTAATATTACACCAGATATACCGTTATCAGTTATCCTCTATAGAAGGCAGTGTCAAGGTAGATACTCGGCGAAGCTGTTCTCCTATCTTTCTCCACTGTCATTATAACGTGAACCTCACAATAACAAACTGCGTTCCTGTTTCTAAACACTGTTCCTGTTTCCGATTCTGAACAGCTGCATTGTTCCATTGTACCGTTCCTCGCTCCGTTTCGCAGTTCTTGCTTCAAAGTTCTTGAAACATTATTTGCTGTGCTCAGCTTGGCGACTTGACGATTCGACTCTTGCCTTTCAAAGGTAAGCAACTGTGACTCGACTCTTTTGTACGCGCTACACTGAAATATTATGCATTATTAATTCCCTCATCTACCATTCCTTCTTCTTCTTCTTCTTCTTCTTCTTCTTCTTCTCCTTCCTCCTCTTCTTCTTCTTCTTCTTCTTCTTCTTCCTCCTCCTCCTCTTCTTCTTCTTCTTCTTCTTCTTCTTCTTCTTCTTCTTCTTCTTCTTCTTCTTCTTCTTCTTCTTCTTCTTCTTCTTCTTCTTCTCTTCTTCTTCTTCTTATTCTTATTCTTATTCTTCTTCTTCTTCTCTTCTTCTTCTCCTTTCACCTTCTTCTTCTTCTTCTTCTTCTTCGTCTTCTTATTCTTCTCTCTCACCCTCACCATCTCATTTCTCGCTTTGTGAGTTTCTCATTACGTTGCTTCTCAATAACGTATTATTCTCTCAGTCATGACCTTCTCTGAATCATATTGTTTTGTTTCAAATTTTAACATCTCAATATTTTAGCTAAGAACGAATATCCAATAATATTACTTTATGGAATCGGAGTATCATCTCATGGAATTGAAGTATTGAGTTGATAATAAGGATGTATTAGGTTTTGTTTCATTGTAAATCTGATCTGTTATTTTCAACTTTTATATTTTACCGTGTATTCTTTAAAGCTCTCCAGCATTTTTTTCATCATTCTCTTTTGACTTACACTCATACTATTTCTCTCACACACACCCTCTCTCTCTCTGTCTCTTTGGTAGAGAGCTCTGTACAGTGTTTTTGGGAAGTATATTCTAAGTATTCTTCCCAAAGAATGGATATTGATGTGTCCAAAGCTAAATCAATTTATATTGGTATGATGAGAAACAATATTATTATCTTATCAAATTGATCTACAAATTTAAATTGCATTTTTTCATGTAATGTACAGTTCAATAATTATTTCTAGCCAGAAGTATTACTTCCAAATTATAAATGTTTGTTTATTATTTATTCATTTACAACAATATGGGAGCATACGGGAGAATCCCAAAAATTGCTCCCCAATCAAAAAATTACAATAATCACTTCACAAAGAAAGAAACTATTTCATATTAGTGAAAAAGAAAAAAAATTATGAGAGACTGAATATACTGAATACTAGAGACTATACTATATTATATTAGAACCATATACAATGTGAGAGAAGAATTTTTAAAGCCAGTATATATTGCAATCTGCACAAATGAAACACTCAATCAATCGAACAATCTCTTTTATTCTCTCTCTCTCACTTACACTCATTCTCTCTTACTCTCTTCTATATTATACCCTACCACCAACTCACTCTTCCTTCCTCTCTTTCTCTCCCTCTGTCAATGTCTCTCACTCTATCTCTCTCAACACACCCGGTCGTGTGTTGATGGGAAGGATATTATTTTATATTCTTCTTAGAGAATCGACAATTATTTGTTGAAACACCGCCGATTTATGAAGTTACATTGCAATTTTACATTATCGTTATTGTAATTGCATTCAATCTTTATTCTCATTGATTAATTTTTATAGACTACTTTGTAGAATTCGTTGAACTAGCATTACCGTCACTTGATGTAACTTAGTGTATAAGCCAGTAATCATTGTAACATACATGAATAAAGAAATCTAATCTAATCTCTTTAACTCCCTGACCCTCTATCTCTATTTCTATCTCTCTCTCGCTCTCATCCTCTCTCTCCCTCTTTCTTACTCACTCACTCAATCTCTCACTCGAAGGGTTGCGTGGTAGAGAGGACCTAGAGTCCTAACTCCATCCTCAATAGAGGAAATTAATAAATTCTCTCTCTCCCACACACACCCCTTTTCTCTCTCTCAGTATCAGTTCACCCTCTCCCATTCTCTCCCACTCACTCACTCATCTTTTCATTTTTTGTTTCCCACCTCCCACTACTCATTTTTTTCGGCTGAAACGTGAACCACTCAGTGCAAAAAGGCATACAGAAGAGAGCAATATCTCTGGAGCACCTACAACCTTCAACCTACAACCTACCAACCTACAAGACTCCTTATAACTGAAAGAAGGCACTCAGCCGGAAATCTTGCACATTCATAATATCACATCAACCGCTTTCAGCCGTCTCTAACTTCTGCTAGGATTAGCACTGAAATATTTGAAAATTTCCTTCAAATGTCATATTTTCAACAACTTGCTCTTAAAGTTCTCCTATCTCCTAATGTCTCTAGGGTTTAATATAGTATCACCTGGAGAACATTAGGAGAATTCTATTTCTTTGAGAAGATGCTATGAATTTCCTATTTCTACGTTATCAACTAACTCAATTTAACTTTAAATTGAAGGTTTCAAGAACCACGTCTCTTGAATTGAGATTGTACAGAGAGAAAATAGAGATCATATATAGAGAAAAATTTAAATTATATAGAGAAAAAATAGCGTAAGAAGATAGGTATTATTTCAAATTAATCCCTAGACGATGTTTAACTGCATTCTATGGTATCACATGTATGATATACTGCGTTGAATAAATTGATATCTTATCTCATATTATAGGGTGTTCATGTCTCAAATTTCAACCTATTTTTTAAGTAGAGCCGATTACTGTCGACTACTGTCCATTATTACTGTTATGGCCGTGTGAGAGTGTTAAGGTGTGTACAGATATACGCGCCGCGAACATGAGCAATTCACTTTTAATATATCTGTATTTTTGACCGAGCGAAGTGAGGTCTTTATTTCAATTTCAATACACATCAATCAATACAAAATTCATATATATTTTTAATCCCTCTAGCTTTAAGCTATTTGAGGAATATTAAAAAAAATACTAAAAACATTTACTATGTTGCAATAACTTACATAATAAACCAAATATAAATATATATATATAAATGAATGTTATTAACAAAGCAAATTAGAAATTCATAAATAATTACTTATAATAAAATGTAAAACCTTCCCAATAACTATTAATTGATCGCTAGTCTGACAAAACTATGTGAGCTTGTGCATTTTTACTGTAAATCCAACCATATGTCATATGTCAATCATCAATTATTGCAATGGAAAATAATTTCAATTTTGTCCGAACTTCACCCCTTCTTTGTAAATTTCGCAATTCAGAGGCAATGAATTCAGCATATATGGAATCTGCACTCTGGAGTCTTTTACCATAATTATTGTTGAATCTCTGGGGTCTAAATATTCTGTTTCTCAATTCATAGTTTATTCCATTATTTCTCTAAATTGGTTCATGGAATAATTCCTTGTCAAATCAGTATAATGGCTAGGGCCCCATGGACATAATTCCCAATAGCTGGCGATCAATACCATTAAAAAGAGTTCTTATTATCCTTTTTACATATTCTGTATTGGCTGTTTTATATATTTCGGAGCTAAACTGTATATTGAGATATCATAGTACAGGGTACTCTGTATCAACTCTGTCTAAGATTCAAGTCGACGGTTTGGCATTTCTCCTAATGTTTAAATGTTTGAATGTTCATATGTTTATATGTTGCGCATTTACGGTGAAACGCGGTAATAGATTTTCATGAAATTTGACAGGATGTTCCTTTTTTAATTGCAACTCGACGTATATATACAAGGGTTTTGGAAATTTTGCATTTCAAGGATAATATAAAAGGGTAAAGGAGCCTCCTTCATACGCCAATATTAGAGTAAAAATCAGACTATGGGTTTCATCATAAATCAGCTGACAAGTGATTACACAGATGTGTGGAGAAGCCAGTCTATTGCTGTATTTCCATAAGGTCTATAGTTTCAATCAGGTACTTGTGGATGTGAATACTGCGTGAGGTCTACTGTTCACAGAACTACTGGTTACAGAAACGGTAAGATACAGATATAAAAAGCTTGGCATCAGCTGATTAAAAGTGAATTGCTCATGTTCACGGCACGGATATCTGTACGCACCTTAAGAACGGCACTACTCATTGTGACGCAATTAATTTGTCACAAGGTGTCTGGCTAATTCTCAAAATATACGGCTCGACCTATTACTAAGGTCGCCGACTAGTTAACATCAAAGAACCTATCCTCAAATATTATATATATTATGTTATCGAATAAATTGCAACAATACTTTTATTTTCATTTGGCTGTTCATAATTATAGCCTTGAGAGCCGTTATTAGCTAATCTAGACAGTTGACACCGTATCTTGTGATAACAATTTCCAGCTTCTTGCTCTGAGACCTATCAATTTCTTTTCAGTAAAAGATTTTGGGGAATACCCAAATTATATTCTTTCATCATAAATTCATGTTTGGCATACTATCAATGCTATTGATCGAAAGAATAGATGAATGAATGGATAATTGAATTGTACGAATAAATGATAATGTATTGTACGAAATAAAAATATAGCAAGTTTGAAGTAAATAATCAAGTATTTAACAGGCAAAAAAATCCCATAATTGAAGTAACCTCTCACATCCATCTGGAAGGGAGAAAACGTCTCTCAAAGAAGCTTTCAAGTTGAGTTGCAAGTTGAAAGGAAGTTGTGGTCTGCGGTGTTCTTGCCTCATCACACTCAATTTCAAAAAAGCTTTCAAGATGAGTTGAAAGTTGCAAATTGCAAGTTGAAAGGAAGTTGTGGTTTGCGGTGTTCTTGCCTCATTACACTCTGAGAGAGTCTTGTCTCTAGTGGAAACGCAACTATCATAGATGCGGGCTATCGATCGTCCGCATACCGCGTTTGCAGGAGAGGGTCTCAGTTCTTCTAGAGTTCAGTTCATATATACATCACAACATAACCTTAAAGGTTCTTCATTCATGTATCTATTTATTTTCAAGAAAGCAAACAAATACAATATTCAGAGAAGGAAAACAGGCTACTGCCCAAAACTTCTTCTATTCCTTAAATTTCTGATGACCAGGTTTTTCTTAGAATATGTAATTGTAGGCGCCTATATACGTCATAAGCTGATAATGATATGATTTTATATTCTTTGAACTTGACAATTGCTTCTATGAAATAATGGAGTAGAATAGTCTCAGAATTATTAGAGCATTATTAAAATACAAATAGCAGGAGAATATGAGAAAATTTTTTCCTCCTTTAGTCCAATGATTCGAAACTTCCATAAATATTACACAAATGAGTCATGAGCAATACAAGATTCATAACACTTTCTTTTTACTGATTCACAAAATTTTAATTCTAATAATTATTTCAACATGTTTAGAATTTTAACATGAGTATAATTTGTGGATTTGAGTGAAATATTTAATATTTTTTGTGATTGTGAAGGAAGATTTTGGTTTCGATTTGTATTTTGAAATTAATTAATCTGATAAATCCAAAATTATTGTAATACATACATTTTTTGGACTCAAAATAGTGTGTGAATTGAGTTATTGTTTACATAACCTCTAGACCGTGTATTCCAAATTAAGGTTTAAAGCAGTTTTGGGCGATGCCTGTTGTTTTTACCTGCATTGTATCTATTGTCTATGAATAAAAAAATTAAATAAAAATGAAACACAGAAGTTTGCTGAGAGCACTAGAATCGAATGGGGATTGAAACCTTGTCAATGATCTTCAAACTTTGTCCAGGGTACATTATTTACAATATAAACTACTCCTGTAATCGCATAAAACAATTGCACACTCAGAACATAACACTATCAAGTCACAAATAACAAGAGAATATGAAAATTTGGATTTCTTCCATAGAGGGCGATAGAATGCTGTCACACAAATAAATGAGTCTAGCAAGCTAAGCTCACATTCTGTAGGATTCTCAATTTTATTCCTCAGTTGAGAACCCATCTATGATAAAGATCAAAGAATAAGAAACAAAGTTTGCTGGAGACATACTCCCTCTCTGAAGGATGGAATTATTACAGAGACCTTACTAAAGTGTCTAGAGAGTGGATTACAAGGACCATAGTGTAACGGGAAAGGGTAGAATGGAGAATTAAGTCAGAATTAACAAGGAAATATGATAGAAGTTTGTTTAAAACTCACCTAAAAATCCCGGAATCGCTCCCAGCGGCATCACAAACAGACTGACCAGCAAATCAGCCACAGCCAGCGACAGAAGAAAGTAGTTCGTCCACATTCTGCAGATCCTATCCAAGTATATCGCCACACACACCAAAATGTTGCCCACACCCCCCGCCACTATGAACAGTATCACAAACAAGAACGTCCAATCATAGCTGATCGCCTCTGATTGGTCAACTACGTCCGGAACCAAACTACATCTCAGCCAATCTGGCCGGTTTGTGTCAGAGTGGGCGTGGTTACGTTGCCACAGTCAAACCCCAATCGCAGATCTAACAAACCTTGGTTTACACCCAAAAGTAGATGGCCTAAATTGGATCCCTGTGGAACCACCGCACTAAAACTTCCGTTAACAATGTTTGTCACTTCCAGACTCTTCCAACACATTTTATTCTCGTTGATCCATCGTTCTCCTTGTCCAACGCACTACAGTTACCACTGA
>NW_024091934.1:0-18004 GCF_014356525.2 Nilaparvata lugens | reverse complement strand
TCCTGTAATCGCATAAAACAATTGCACACTCAGAACATAACACTATCAAGTCACAAATAACAAGAGAATATGAAAATTTGGATTTCTTCCATAGAGGGCGATAGAATGCTGTCACACAAAGAAATGAGTCTAGCAAGCTAAGCTCACATCTGTAGGATTCTCAATTTTATTCCTCAGTTGAGAACCCATCTATGATAAAGATCAAAGAATAAGAAACAAAGTTTGCTGGAGACATACTCCCTCTCTGAAGGATGGAATTATTACAGAGACCTTACTAAAGTGTCTAGAGAGTGGATTACAAGGACCATAGTGTAACGGGAAAGGGTAGAATGGAGAATTAAGTCAGAATTAACAAGGAAATATGATAGAAGTTTGTTTAAAACTCACCTAAAAATCCCGGAATCGCTCCCAGCGGCATCACAAACGACTGACCAGCAAATCAGCCACAGCCAGCGACAGAAGAAAGTAGTTCGTCCACATTCTGCAGATCCTATCCAAGTATATCGCCACACACACCAAAATGTTGCCCACACCCCCCGCCACTATGAACAGTATCACAAACAAGAACGTCCAATCATAGCTGATCGCCTCTGATTGGTCCACTACGTCCGGAACCAAACTACATCTCAGCCAATCATGGCCGGTTGTGTTCAGAGTGGGCGTGGTTACGTTGCCACAGTCAAACCCCAATCGCAGATCTAACAAACCTTGGTTTACACCCAAAAGTAGCTGGCCTAAATTGGAACCCTGTGGAACCACCGCACTAAAACTTCCGTTAACAATGTTTGTCACTTCCAGACTCTTCCAACACATTTTATTCTCGTTGAATCCATCGTTCTCCTTGTCCAACGCACTACAGTTACCACTGAAGTTTGCAGTTTCACTTTCTCAAATACAGTTGGAAAAGTTGTAGATTCTAGTTTTAATTTAATCGACCCATTGACTCAAATAATAAGAATAGAGACGTTCTCACATTTTCGAACAAATGCTGCAATTTGGGATTACTATGAATTAGTGGAAGTAAATGTACTAACAACAATACATATTGACGAAAAATAACTGAGTTTAATTACAAAGCTACAATCTGCATCCTTTCAAGGATAAAACTATCTTACAAAAGTCCTTCCTTAGCATTAGCTAACTTTTCTTATATATCATAACTTAATTGTAGTGCTATATCGTGTAGTGCAGTGTAATTTTTACAACACTTTAATAGTAGTGTAATTAGGAGGAATCTTGGGTTCTATTATCACAGAAGATAACGATGTTGAAGTTGATATAAAAGCAAAAATAGCGACAGGAAATCGATGTTATTATGCACTTAGCCAATACTTGAGATCCAAAACACTGTCAAGGAAAATTAAACAACAAATCTATGAAACTGTTATAAAGCCAGTTGTGTTATACGGAGCAGAAACCTGGGTTTTGAAAAAGAAGGATGAAGACCTACTGAGTATATGGGAACGGAAGATTCTGAGAAGAATATACGGTCCAGTATGTATTGATGGAGAATGGAGACTTCGTTCGAATCAAGAGCTGCGTGACCTGTACAGAAAACCACCTATTGTACATGAGATCAAAGTGAGACGCTTGAGCTGGTTGGGTCATGTAGAAAGAATGAGCGATGAAAGAGCCGTTAAAAAAGTTTTCAGAGAAAACCCAGGCGGAAGAAGGTTGAAAGGACGTCCACGCAAGCGCTGGCTGGAGGATGTGGAGATGATCTCCGGAAAATAGGCGTTAGGGAATGGAGACGCAAGACTGTCGACAGAGAGGAGTGGAGAGGCATTCTTGAGGAGGCCAAGGCCCTGGATGGGCTGTAGTGCCATGGAGTAAGTAAGTAATTAGGAGGAATACAGTCTACACTTATAGATATTTATTTATTAAACCCTAAAACGCAACTTTATTGCTTGGGTAAAACAATTATCGCACGAAACCTAGTGGAGCTAATAGTTTTACGTTCGAATCACATACAAAGCATGTGGATGCACTAGTTACTAGGCTGAGTAAGGATTTATTTGTTATGAGAAATATCGTGAATTGTGTGTCAAAAATGATATATTATGCTCTTTTCTACTCCCATGTTGCTTATGATATAGAGTTGTGGGGAGGCACCGCTAATTTTCATTTCCAAAGGATTTTTAAACTGCAAAAAAGAGCTGTACGATACATGGCTGATCTTAAGTATAATGAGTCTTGTAGAGAGGCATTTGTTTCTTTGAATGTTCTCACCTTACCTTCTATTTACATTATACAAGTTATTAATTTTCACCCATAAACATATCTCGAAACTGGTCACGAATGCAGAATTACACGATCATAACACCAGAAGACAAGTAGAAACAATATAGCTTTAAGACAGCATAGGTTGAAACTGTATGAGAAAGTACCTCCTTATATTGGTTGTAAATTAAACAACAAATTGCCTGCATAGCTGAAATCTAAGTCAATAAGCATTTCAAAAGTAGTTTTTACAGCTTTCTTGCTGAGAAGGCCTGCTTCAGAGTTATAGATTTCTGTGATAGCTAGTAGATATTAGCTTACAGTTGTATATTAGCACTTACAAATTATTGTATAGATACAAGTATAAGCGCATTGTATTGATTGTATCGGTGTAGTTTTCTCAATTTTCATATTTCATTGTTGTATGATTTTTTTCTTTACTACTTATTTCAAATTAATCTCTATGACGATGTTCAACTGTTTATTGTATTATATATGATTAACTGTGTTTGAATAAATTTATATCTTATCTAAAATATATACGAGGGTGATTTTTCAACCTCCGATCATATCATAAGACACAGACAGCGGTAGTGAGGTGATTTTCACACTACTGAAAAGCGTGTCATCCCCCCACCATACACTCTGTGATCAAAGCGGACAGAACGCCAATTGTTGTCGAGTTATAGACCCAACAAACATGGCCGCCTCATTTGACCATCCCGCCAAGTTCTAGTTGTATAGCGTTATTAGTTTTTGCAAGCAGAAGGCAATAGTTCAGCATAAATCTAACGAAGAATGATTAAGGTTCACGTATGATCGTTATAAGTGATGATATGTGTGCGAAACGTCTCGGAAAATTAAAGAAGTCACGATGACTTCCGGAATCGGTGAGATTACATTTCAATTGTGATTGAGTCCACGAGAACCAATCAGAGAAGCCGTCTTTTCAAAAACGCCTTCTCTGATTGGTTATCGTGAAATTAATCACGGTTGAAATTTAACCGACTTTTGTGCAACAGGGCCTTATTCTTTAATAAACATTAGTCTTTACCTCAACCTTCACGGCAATATTATGCTGAAGAATAATTATACGTGTAACTTTCAGTGGAAGAATTATTCCGTTACATACATTTGCCTTTTATTTATGACCAATCGGAGGTTGAAAAAACCCTCGTATTTTCAAGAAACAGAATAGCCACATACCTCTACTGGCGACGTCGGTTGCAATAAGTATTTTACCAAATTTGTCTTGAACTTGGCAAGGGCTGCCAACCTAACTTTTTGTGGAATCATTGCGTGCAAGGCGACATTTCGAATCCGACTTCGTTCAGAGCTATAGACAGCAGTTGGCAATTCCGCAAAAATCAAACACTATGAATTAACCAATTGCAAAAATTCAAACTAGGTACTGTGATTATTTTCAAAAATATTGAAAATTTAAAACTATCATAATATAAAGGGAGTTTGTTTCATAAGAATTAAAATTCTATAGTGAGTTCCACGTTAAAAACGTCATGCTGATGAAGGGAATGATATAGTTGCCAATTTTCTGTTACCAATGTCTTCTTTAGAAAATAGATTCAAATCATCCTAGTTGATATACTTTAATAGATCATTGGAAGAGTGTAAGCAAGTTCCTACTTTGACTCAAAGCCAAAATCGTGGTCCGTCTGTGTGTACTACAATAATTTTTGAACGCTTGATCAATGAGCATCAAATTTGAAAACATGTTCTTCGACCCTTCCTACAAATCAATTCGTTGGACAACAAATTTGCGGACTCCTTCGTCCTTTTTCAGACACATAAAGGTAGGGGTCAATATAGCTATGTATTGTGTAATATGCTATAGACTCAATAATCACGAGAGAAAAAATTATGCAAAAGTCATATTGTAAATTGATTCCAACTAGAGTTTAATAGAATATCACTGGCATTTTTGAGAATTATTATACGAGACTTTCTCAGAACGATAGTTATAATGAGCGAGTTATTAAGCCCAGAGGGGTGACTAGTTTATATTGTAGTCTATTACTAGTTAATAATGATCAATTACAACTCAAATATTTTATTCGCCAAGAAAAAACAATTTTACATAAGTTATGATAAATTTTTATAGTTGAATTCTAAATATTCTGGCAGTTCATTATATTTCTTTATAGCCTATGAACGCTTTGACAACGGGTAGAGTTAGAAGAGGACAGAACTATCTGCTTAGATAAACTAATGTAAAATTATGAGAACGTTTTTCAAATTAAAACTATGATCTTATGGAAACTCACTTGCATGTATCCGTGAAAATAATAATGGATCCTTTTTCACAAGTTTTCTTGAAAGTTCTGATGGCTTCAACAAGGTAGCCATCTTTGACTGCCGTTGAGCACAGCACATAGAATTGGTCCAATTCTTCAACTGTGATTATGTCATCCTTTTGTTCCCACATGAATACCTGTATATATGAAAATATTATTACTTTATATTCAATCTCTAAAGTTGAATAAATAAATACGCTATAGTTAGATAATAAATTAATCACACAATGATAAATACTATGATAACACATTTATCAAGTGTAATTCAATACAAGTTTGTGTTTCTTCAATGGTCCCAAATTTTCTTTTAATAACTCAATATTATTCATTACAAGTGTTCATTGAGTGGAATATTCTAATCACAAGCTATCTAAATTCAAAATGTATAGTTTCATTCATGTTTATATTGGACAAAAATTTTATAAAACCTGTACATGCAAAATTCTAACCTTATCTAGAACTTTGTCACCTATAAATTTATAATTCAAGCTATCTAATTCAAAATTTATAGGTTTTCATTCATGTTATTTCGGACTAAAATTTTAAAAAAAACTGTACACATAAAATTCTAACCTTATCTAGAACTTGTCACCTATAAATTTAGAAGAAAAATAGCACTAGGACTACCTTATTATTTTATCTGCCAATTTTATTACATTAGCGTCATTTGCATTGTAAATAAATAGATAAATAAATGTAAATAAATACCTCATAGAACAGTTTTGAAGATATTATAGCTTGAGTAACTTAAAACTCATCTTATAAATTCAGAATACACGTATATTCTTAAATAGAAGAATTAAAATAGCCTCCGACTTGGAGGGATATGCGGTGCAGAAAGATGGAGAACCAGTTTAGTATGCGTATACTCGCAGGTTACCTTATAGGTATACTTTAGGTGTTATACTCCGTACAAAATTACTTCAGACTTGGAGGAATTTGCGGCGCAGAGAAATGGAGGGAGATCATCCAAGTACAGTGATGGATAGAGTCATAGGTGGAAGCGCAGTTGTCATTTTGTCGTTTAGAGTCAGTCGAGTCAGTGCTTGCAGAGAGGAGACTTCCTACGTTTGTAGCATGACCACTTGATACTCACTGGAAATTAGAGAACGCTGGCTGGTTCACAACGGTAACATAGCTGCCGTTGTATCCCTACCGCTGTATGCCTTCTCAGCTGCGCATGTCCATCCCAAGTAAGAAGTAATTTTGTATAGAGTATAAACACTCACTAAAGACTACAGAATGCTGTCCGCTTTAGCACGGCAACATCGCCGCCGCAGTATCCCACTCTTCTCTGTTCCGCATATATCCCTCCAAGCATGTAGTTCTAATTCGACTGAACCGACTTACAGCAATTTTTGACCGAAGCGAAGCTGAGGTCTAAGTTTTGACTCGATCGGCTTTTGTCTGTTTGTTTGTTTGTACCGCAGTTATTGTCCGATTTGGATGAAATTTGGTATGCAAATTCTTTGAAACAAGGCGCAGAAACGTATGTGTAACGATTTTTGATAAGACCTCCGGTTTTAATAAAAATTGAATATAAATTGCCGCTCTAAAATGTGCTGTATTGAATGAATAGTATCGTTGGAATGCTATCGATAGAGGACAATAGTTGACAGCGGTGAACCTTGGAACGTCTGAGCTGCTCCAAATCATACTGTATTATTAATTAAAGAAAAACTTCTCACTTGATTGCACCATTTCTTCCCTTTTCAACACGATATTTCCCTGTTTCATAGATGAATAGTTTCTAGACCTACCGAACCGGCCGGAGACATCACAGCTTTTAGTTAGTTAGCTCTTGTTTTCGTTTTAGTATGAGATCGGAAACCGAATTTGTAAGCATTAACATTCTGCATAGACATAACAAGCCGCCATAACATTGAATCTACTTTTCATGAAAAACATTATTAGCAACCTCCTGTCATTGTCACCAACAAACCCATCTAATTTAAAATAATTTTCCGTCTCACTAACGTCTGTGAGACGATTCATTGTCTACATTGCCTACTGCATATTCCATTTTTCTGTATACTGTACTTTCTTAATGGCCCTTCTCATTAGTTTGAAAGTTGTAGGCTATTCATGAGCGAGGTCTACTGTTCGCAGAGCTACTAGTAATCAAATATGCCATTACAACGTGTACCTCACTACAGGGATTAACTTATCAGTTCTACATCTCTAAAGCCTTGTTTTCATTAGTAGAGTTAGTGGTAGAGTTGTTCCCTGGGCAAGTACTAACTTGTGAACTCTCCCAATGAAAACATTCATGGTGGAGTACTAGTTTTTCGTAGAGTGGAGTGGGATAGCACCGTGGGATAGTACTCTACCACTTGCCTTCTCCCACTTCTCTCACTCTACTCTACCACTTCTATGCTAATGAAAATAGTCTCGAGCTAGTAGAGTAGAGTCGTGCCGTAGGATATCAAGTTTAAGAAGTATGGTTATTTATTAAAGTGTTAATAATAGTGTTCAAGTGTTAATTTATTTTTTCTTGAATAACTCAATATTATTCGTTACAAGTGGTAATTGATTGGAATATTTCTAACCAATTTATTAATTCAATGATTCAATCCATCTAAATTTATAGTTTTCATGTTTATTTTGAACTAAAATGTTATAAAAATTGTAGACGTGGAATTCTAACCTTATCTTGGTCTTTGTCACCTATAAATTTGGAAGAAAAATAGCCCAAGGACTACCTTATTATTTTATCTACCACTGTTATTACATTAGTGACATTTGCATAGTAAATAAATACATTAAAAAGTATTGACTTTTCAAGGTTAGTTCTGTTCACTAGACAACACACTTCACCTACTATTCTTAATTTTAGTGAAAACAGTTACTCGACCAAGTAAGTAGAGTAGAGTTAGCTCAGTAGAGTCAGTATGCCAGTTACTCGACCACTAACTCTACTAGTGAAAGTGAAAACCAGGCTTAAGTGATTGCTGTTCTAGAAAGTCTGTTTGTTTGCAGTGCACAACAATACCACAGTATACATACAGTATGGAAACTCGGCTAGTACCCTGGCACAAAAATCCGCCATCTTGTTAGAAAGTTCCGCATTGTGATAGTATTGATGGGAGGTTCGGATCACTTTACTTATCCGGATCAATTGATCTCGTTCACTGCCGCGAGCCAATCAAAAGATTATGATTGGAACTTTCTAACAAGATAGTGACGGATAGTCACTCGTTCACGTGACGTGTCTAGTATTTGTGCCATGTAAAAAGCATTGTTTAGATAAGCGTTTGATTGCTAGTTTCCATTCTGTATCTATTCTGTGACAATACTGTCTTCTTTGAAAGTTCAAAGAAACTGAGTGATATTTTCTGTCTTATTTGAAATTTTATTATTTTGTTGAATAGCATGCAACTGACCTCATTCTTAGCGACTTTTTTAACTTTCTCAAGTGTGTCAGTGATTGTGGCACTAAACAGCAGAGTCTGTTTGTTGTGTGGCAGTGCCGAGAATATAGTCTTGATCTGGCCATCGAATGCCCCGCCCAGTAATCTGTCAGCTTCGTCCAGAACTAGGAACTTGATCTGTTGCAGGGAGAATGTGTTGCAACTTTCCTAGGTGATCAGCTAACCTGCAAATCAATAGATTTGAATAAAATATTCATGCATGAAACCATAGAGTAAATAGACCATAGAGGCATAGAGTATAGCATTAGAATACATAGTCTCTATAATAAGTAACCGGACTGACCTCAGGAAATTTGTTATGGGCAAAATTTAAACAATTTTTCATTAGATATCTTCAAAGTAGTCCCTATTGGAGTCGATAACACGCTGATACCGGATTTTCAAATCCCTGAACGCTCCCTGGAAGTCGGCAACCTCTATGCTGTCTAGAGCCCTCGTCGTAGCACGTTGAACGTTTTCGAGAGTCCCGAACCGCGTCCCCTTAAGTTGTCTCTTGCTCTTGAGGAACAAAAAGAAGTCCGGTGGTGCCATATCCGGGCTGTTAGGAGGATGTGGCAACGTTACCCTCGACTGATTGATTGGCCAAGCAGGCAGGTATGCGACGGAGCATTGTCGTGATGGAGGATCCACGAATCGGCAATCCCCGGACGGACTCGATGAACCCGGGCGGTTAGTCGACGGAGCACCTGTACTTCTGGCCGTTCACAAAGAGTTTGTGCCACCCGGCCAAACTGTAAACGACCAGTACTACAGAGAGGTGCTCCGTCGACTAACCGCCCGGGTTCATCGAGTCCGTCCGGGAATTGCCGATTCGTGGATCCTCCATCACGACAATGCTCCGTCGCACACCTGCCTGCTTGGCCAATCAGTCGAGGGTGACGTTGCCACATCCACCTCACAGCCAGGATATGGCACCACCGGACTTCTTTTTGTTCCCCAAGAGCAAGAGACAACTTAAGGGGACGCGGTTCGGGACTGGGAAAACGTTCACGTGCTACGACGAGGGCTCTAGACAGCATAGAGGTTGCCGACTTCCAGGGTGCGTTCAGGGATTGGAAAATCCGATATTAGCGTGTTATCGACTCCAATAGGGACTACTTTGAAGATATCTGATGAAAAATTGTATAAATTTTGCCCATAAAACATTTCCTGAGAGGTCAGTCCGGTTACTTATTATACAGACCCTGTATATTGCATGCTATAAGGAGTTTATGCACTACCTCCGTTAACAAAGCCATAGTGCATGACAGGTGGTTTATGGTAAAGTCAGCACAGGTAGGGCAAAGTTACGCTACGCTACGCTGAAATACGTCTTCCGAAAAAGTAACCGTTCTATCTCCCCTACATTAAAAGCTACGCTACGCTGATGTGAACGAGACAGATACGTAGCTTGAATTCAACATTGGGAGATAAGACGTATTTCAGTGTAGCGTAACTATAGTGAGGTCCACGTTATAATGACAGTATTTGATCAACTTTGGTTTTGCTATCCTTGTCTATCATTCGACAAAGCCGGTTGTACTATCCTTTTCTATGTCCACAACGATGACAATTATGTTTTTGACAGTGTGGAAATATAATTAATCAATGCAGAGAATCGGCATCGCTATTCTTCTAACTTTATCCACTGCCATTAGAACGTGGACCACACTATAGATGTGGAGAGACCTTGACCCCTTTGAGTCAGCTTCACTCCAGTTTTATATTACTTCATTAATTTGAGACGTCTTGATGAAGGATTGAAAAGAAATCATCACAATGAGTGAGTTACCTGCCAGGTGTAGCGATAACGACATGAGGCTTTTTTGCCAATTCGGAGCCCTGAGCGACCATGTCCATGCCACCGACTATTATGCTTTGCCTCAGGTTGATTGCGCGACCAATCACAGCAAACGAATCGCCTATCTGAAAATTAAATTTTACAAAATTAATGAAACCATGTATGGAAGAATTGAATTGAGCTCTGCTTAGATTTGTATCTTCACGTAACAAACGACTCAACTTTAAAAAAAAACTATCTAATGCATGATTGCAGTGAGTTTTGCTCAATTCATTCATTAGTCTGGGATTTGTTAATATTATCAACCAAATATATTTATCTAAATATGTCCTTTACTAATATAAGAAATATATAAATTTCAATAGTAGGATTCATATTCTTATTGGATAGTATCCTGATTATGTGTAAACTTATCTAAATTTTGGAGAGGAATTTCTCAAGGTTACCTTATTTTTCCTCTCCCTATCATTTTGATAATGTACTCATATGAGAAAAAATGAATAAAAAAATGACAATAATAATAATACTTGATCGAATTTTTGGATAAATAGCATTGGAGAAGAATTAGAACACATAATAGAAGAAATAGATCGTGAATAAATTAGTTAGAAGTTGGAAGAAAGATAAGTTAAAAGTATTGATTGAACAAGAGACATTCGAAGTGTTAGGCTAGGCACAAACCAGTTAGTCAAGACAAGACAAGACATAATCAGACACAATACTTCAGATAGTTGCTTATGACGCAACACACACTGATTAATCATTGCAATTAGACATGTCTCCATAAGCAAATATTTGAAGTATTGTGACTGAACGTGAATGATCATGTCTTGTCTTCTCTGTGGTGTGTGCCTAGCCTTAGGCTGGGCGGTTAGTCAAGACAAGACATGATCAGACACATTTTATCACAATACTTCGCATTATTGCTTATGAAGCAGCACACACCGATTAGTCATTTCAATTAGACATGTCTTCATAAGCAACTATGTGAAGTATTGTGACTAAACAGGTCTGATCATGTCTGGTCTTGTCTTGACTAACTGGTGTGTGCCTAGCCTAAGGGCCAAGCCAAATGGAACGTTTTTTCAGGCGTTTTTTTTAATGACGGCGGAAGAGTCGGCAGGGCTGGAAGCTCTCCGATTGTCTGATTATCAGCTGATTGGGTTGGCGTACGGGAATCAGCTTCATGGAAAAAATGGCGTTCAGGAAAAGTGGCTTGGTCTAAAAGCATGTTTAAGATATACAACCATGAAATTTTTAAAAATGAGACAAACAGATTATTTCAACATAGGAAATACACAAAAAATTACATAGATTCAACATTTTAGACAAAGGTACGAAATCTCTCGTTTACCACAAATTTGAAATCTGACAAGAGAATTCAAGTTGAAATTGATCAAATCAAGATCGGCCGTTTCAAACTTACCGATTGTCGGCCGACAGTTGTCAAAATGTCCTCCGTTTGGCTGAGAATCAGCTGTTAGTGATAATTAGCCAATTGGAGGACATTTAGTGCCGGTTTTCGAGCTCGGAATTTAGCTAAGTTCTAGACTTTAAACAGCTGGAGTCAGAAAATTAGCTTTCCGAAACGGGACGTGGTCGCAGTTTTTACGGCAATCTCTATTTTCTCATTTCTATAATTGGAAACATTTTTCCTTGACGAAATGAAACATTCCTGAATAATTAAAATAGCTGCAAATTTACACTATTTTCTCTTTATTTTATTTTGTGTTGAATTTTCTAGTTTTTCGATTTTTAATTTGAAAGTGACTATGACTATCACTACTAAAACCTACTACGGAATGGCCATAGCCGAGTGGATTAGATGCTGGCTATGTGATCCAAAGGCCCGGGTTCAAATCGCAGCCCAGGCAAGATATTTTTCGGGCCACTCCCGTGTTTCGGGTGGACACGTTAAACCGTCGGTCTCGGCTGCCTAAAAAAGCAGTCGCTAGGTCATGTCAGAGGCCCTGAAATTGATCAGTTGCGACCTGAAAACTCTAACACCAGACCTGAGCCAGCCAAGTCACACGATATTATTATTATACTACTACTACCCCCCGTTTCGGAAAGCCAATTTTCTGACTCCAGCTGTTTAAAGTCTAGAACTTAGCTAAATACCAAGCTCGGAAACCGGTCCTTAGTCTGTGTGTAGTGACGATAAGAGCCAGCCACATGAGGCGTTTTTCAGACGAGTCGGCAGGGCAGGAAGGTCTCCGATTGACTGATTGGGTTTCCGTTCAAGAGTTAGCTGGTAATAAACCAATCGGAGAGCTTCTTGCCCGACTCATCTGAAAAACGCCTCATGTGATTTTGCCTTAATGTCGAACGATAATCGGTAAGTGTGAAAACGGCCATCTAGTGAAATATTGTAGAGACTTACCTGAAATGCAAGCTCCCTGGTTGGAGTCAAAACCAGAGCAAAAATTCCATATGGGTCTTCACATAGCTTGTGGAGAATCGGCAATGCAAACACTAGAGTTTTTCCGCTACCGGTCTTAGCTGCTCCAATACAATCTCTTCCTTCTATTATTTTTGGAATACAGTTTTCTTGAATAGGCGTTGGATGTTTCAGACCTGATAAAACAGAGAAAATGAGATTTTTTCATTATTTTCAAGTATTAGAATAATCATTACATGACAAATCAACACAAGCCGCGATATAGTGCATTTCAAGTACACACCAATTTAAGCAGACACATAGTTATTGAATGTTGTCTTTTTTCTTTAGGGCTACTTTTAAATATAAATATGAGTACCCTTTTTAAAATTATTTAATCACGACATGTTTTGGCTATATAATGCCATTATCAAGTAATAATAATATTTATATAATAATAATAATAATAATAATAGGAGTTGTGACTCCTCATTGCTGGTCAGGCGAGTGCTAAGCAGAGGAATCTATCAATTGCCGGGATAGATATGCAAAAGTCTTTGACTCTGTCCCACACAGTTGGCTAGTGCATGTTCTCCAACTTTATAAAGTCAGTACAGGTATTGTCAACTTTTTGAAGCTAGCCATGACTGAGTGGAGTGTCAGGCTGGTATTGGGGATGGAGTGGATCAATTTCAAACAGGTGCAATCAAGGTTGTCAGAGGAATTTACCAGGGTGACAGTCTGAGCCCTCTCTGGTTCTGCCTGGCCTAAATCCTCTTAGTTTGTTGCTAAGAAATGCCCCCATACTATCCTACTCTCCTCCTGCATTTATTGAGAGAACCCAGATTAGATCTACTGGGATGCTCAAATGATCACTGACAGCAGGTCATTCATAATAAGCCTGATATCCTAATGTTGAACATTAATCAAAAAGAAGCCTTAATAACTGATGTAGCCATACCAGCAGATGAAAATTGTCAAAGAACAAGAGGTGAGAAATTGAGGAAGTATCAAGAGCTAGCATTTGAGCTCAAGAATGTTAGAATAATCCCAATCGTAATATCTGTGAATGGTCTGGTTCTTAATTCAACAGTGGAGAGCTGTAAGGCTATTGATGTCTCAGAAACTCTGGTAGGGAAAATGCAGAAGTCTGTTCTGCTTGATACAGCTCGCATAGTACGCCAAACGCTCCAACATACTTGGTAAATACTTTATCAATAATAGAAAATAATGCCAAGAGGTTGCATAAATTTGCCCCTCTTCGCATAAGCTATCCGCAACTGCGTGAAAAAGAGGATAAATAATAATAATAATAATAATAATACTAATAATAATAATAATATAATATAATAATATAATAATAATAATGATAATATTAATAATATATAATAATAATAAAATAATAATAATAATAATAATGGCATTATATAGCCGAAACATGTCGTGATTTAATCATTTTAAAAAGGGTACTCAGATTTACATTTTTATTTATTGAATGTTCTACGTAATAACAGTAGAAACTTATACAACTTGGGAAATCTTAAACTTTAGATTGTTTATTCTTTGGTAACAGCCTTAAACAATTAAGATCCACATTTCACAGATAACTAAAAAAATTGTAACATAGTAAGACCGTACTATGCGGTGACGGAGTTGAATGAGGAACACACGTTGAACCATAAAAATCTGGTGTGGCGCACTCACACAACTTTCCTTGCCGTTATGAAAATTTATCACCTGACGCTAGTGTTCCCGCGCATCTCAAGTCTACTACTTTTCAAAGATCTGAGTCAGCTGGTGACAGGGTAATAACGCTGGAGACACACGAGGTCTGCTATCTCTTCATAGTGAATCATTTAATAGAATCATAGTTTGCAATTGGATAATCACATTTTCTCGAATTTCGAGCTTATGCTCAATTTTAGGTGAAAATGTTACTGAACATTAATTGTAGAGATTCTCATGCTCAATCTATTCAACTCGAAATTTTTTGTTTAAATTGTATCTGAAGCTTGATAATTAAGAATCTGAAATCAAACTTTGCATAGATGGGGCGGAACTCCTGAAATTTTTACAGATATGGGACTTGTGACAGTTGATAGAGCTTATCGATGACTATTTCAGGTATAACTTTAATCAAAATCGTTGGAGCCGTTTTCGAGAAAATCGCGAAAAAAACATTTTTGACAACATTTTCGCCATTTTAGCCGCCATCTTGAATCGCATTTGATCGAAATTGTTCGTGTCGGATCCTTATATTGTAAGGACCTTACGTTCCAAATTTCAAGTCATTCCGTTAATTGGGAGATGAGATATCGTGTACACAGATGCACATACACTCATATACACACACACACACATACACACACAATGTATAGAAATTTAGAAATTGGGGTACCTTAATTTTTTTCGGAAAGCAATACTTTCCTTACCTATGGTAATAGGGCAAGGAAAGTAATGAAACGTATAGAAAACATGTAATTAGGGTACCTTAAATTTTTTTGGAAAGCAATACTTTCCTTACCTATGGTAATAGGGCAAGGAAAGTAAAAACATCAGAGTACAGTATTACTACAGAGTAGAGTATACTAAGAATGCCTCCCACACAAATGCTGAGGCAGCTGTTAGGCTCAACTCACACTTACGCGACTTGAGTAGAGAAAATATTGCGACTCTAGTCTCTTCTCGACGCAGCATGTGTTTTCAAATGGTGACACTCAGACCAGTCACGACTTCACGACTGTGAGACTGAGTCGAGCGTCGATTCGACATGTTGGTCGAGCCTCGACTTTAGTTACATAGTACCATGCATTTTTAATGAGAAGAGGTTGTTTTATGGAAATGATGTTTTAAAATTTTATGTAAGACAATAATAAGAATTAGATAAGACAATATATTCATAGTAACTATCATAAAATTTGTTACATGCGCAGAAGTGACGAATTGGATCTCACATTTTTAATAATGTGAGGTTAGAAATGGAGTAGCATGGTACTGAAGTAGTGACAATGAGCAAGAAAGTTGTAAGGTCGAGAGACTGGAGTCGTACGATTTGAGTCGAGGTAGTGTGAGTTGAGCCTTAGAAGGGTGGATGGAGGGAACATGTAGGAGACAGAAACACCAGACAGCGGAGAAGACGAGACAAGTAGCAAGTAAGAGAGGAGAAGAAGATGATGGATCAAGGAGGTTGAGGAGGATCTATGCACCATGGGAAATGTGGATGAAAACGTTTAGGCGAGCAGAGAAAAGATTGGGCGCGTATAATACTGGAAGCCAAGGCCCACCCAGGGCTGTAGAGCGCAAAAGAAGAAGAAGAAGAGTACATACTAAACAGGCCTTAATACGTCTTTGTTAGATACCTTATACCTTCTTCTCCATCCATTATCCACACTTATGGATTGATGGCGTCATTGGCACAATAAAAGTCAATAAAAAAGCATAAATACTAATGTATTTTTATGTGACTTTAAAGTGTAAAAACACTCACATTCTTTGGTGTGGCGACAACCGTTTCGTGCTGGTGTTGCACAAAGAATTTGAGTGTTTTTTCACTTTGAAGTTATAAAAAGGACTTACTCTTAATAAAAATTAAGTTTAATAATAATGAAGTTAAGTTATAAAATAACTTGACTTAAATAACTTTGAAGTTATAAAAATACATTAGTAATAGTATTTGTGGAAACAATATGTATAACCAACAACGAAAAAAATAATTTATCAAAATGGCAGAGATCAAGATGATTAGATGAAGGATACTTACTTAGTTAACATCTAAGGCCTTGCTCTTAGACTTATTTGAAAATTAGCCAGATAGTCCGACTGAGTCATTGTCAATATTGTAGAACCGTTCTATAATTGAATAAAAACACTTGAAATAAAACTTAGCACTTGAAAACTTAAAACTTCAACACTTGAATAAAAACTTAGTCAACTTGAAAATGTGACCGGTGTGGTCACGAAACCATGGTCGTGTACCGAATAAAACTGTGTAGAATTTGACAACATATGTGTGTTTTTATTCAATTATAGCCAGATAGTATTTGAGACAGGTCATCGATTAAAATTTTCTGGATATCATAATAACCCCTGGCTCTCATAAAACCGGTCACAACCCTCTCGAACTTGCTGGTATCCAACTGCTTCACCCCTGCAGGTAGCCTGTTGGAGTAGCGGAGAGCTGCACTCCTGTAGCAAACCCGCGATCCCTGGAGGCGCACCCTGGGTCATTCTCCGCATGCCAATGACATCCTGATTCTTCGAAAGAAGGCACTGCGGATCCTTACAAACAGTGACTTCATTGCCCATTGTCAACCCATCTTCAGACGCCTGAAAGTGCACACCATCTTCGGGCTGCACATACTGGCCTCACTTACCGCAGTGAAGATAAACAGGGCTAACATGATGAGTTGGTGTCAGGTGCATTCATACGGTACCCGCGGAAGGCTACAGTTGGAGATTCCACGCTGTAGGTTGTCAAAAGTAAAGGACTCTTTCCCAGTGATGGCACTCGAAATTTTCAACCTGCTGCCGGGCCCGGTGAGGGATCTTCCTATTGGTGTTTTCAAAAAGAGGCTGTCAAGGTGGCTGATTGAGGGAAGCTATTATAGTGTCAGTGATTTCCTCGGGGATGGCTTTGACGAACAGTGATGCCGAACCATCTTGATTCCATCTTGAAGTTTAAAGTTTTTTTACTTTCCTTGCCCTATTACCATAAGTAAGGAAAGTATTGCTTCCGAAAAAAATTAAGGTACCCCAATTCCAAATTTCTATACGTTCAAGGCCAATGAGTCCAAAAAAGTGGTTTTTGGGTATTGGTCTGTGTGTAGGTATGTGTTGTGTGTGTGTGTGTTGTGTGTGTGTGTGTGTGTGTGTGTATATGTATGAGTGTATGTGCGTCTGTGTACACGATATGTCATCTCCCAATTTACAGAATGACTAGAAATTGGAACTTAAGGTCCTTACAATATAAGGATCCGACACAATCAATTTCGATCTGATGCATTCAAGATGGCGGATAAAATGGTGAAAATTGTTGTCAAAAAAGAGGTTTTTTCGCGATTTTCTCGAAAACGGCTCCAACGATTTTGATCAAATTCATACCTAAAATAGTCATCGATAAGCTCTATCAACTGCCACAAGTCCCATATCTGTAAAAATTTCAGGAGCTGCGCCCCATCTATGCAAAGTTTTATTTTAGATCCTCAATTATCAGGCTTTAGATGCAATTTAAACAAAAAATTCCAAGTAGAAAAGATTGAGCATGAAAATCTCTTCAATTAATGTTTAGTAACATTTTCACCTAGAATTGAAAATAAGCTCGAAATTCGAGAAAATGTTATTATTTCAATTACATACTGTTGGCAACTGTTGATTCTATTGAATCATTCACTATGAAGAGATAGTCAACTTCGTGTGTCTCCAGCCTTATTGTCCTGTCACCAGCTGGCTAAAATCTTTGAATAGTAGACTTGAGATGCGCGGGAACACTAGCGTCAGGTGATAAATTTTCGGCAAGGAAAGTTGTGTGAGTGCGCCACACCAGATTTTTTTAATTTCTTTTGACGCGATATATCCGGGAACACCTGGCTAACGATCAAGACTTTGGATACATGTCAAACAGCACTTGATGCCTAGTTGACCGAGCGAAGTGAGGTCTAAGATTCAAGTCGACGGTTTGGCATTTCTCTTAATGTTTAAATGTTTATATGTTGCGCATTTACGGCGAAACGCGGTAATAGATTTTCATGCAATTTGACAGGTATGTTCCTTTTTAAATTGCGCGTCGACGTATATCACAGGTTTTTTTGAGATTTTGCATTTCAAGGATATATAAAAGGAAAAAGGAACCTCTTCCTACGCTATATTACCGTAAAAATCAGAC
>NW_024091933.1:0-17786 GCF_014356525.2 Nilaparvata lugens | reverse complement strand
ATTTCAAGGATATATAAAAGGAAAAAGGAACCTCTTCCTACGCTATATTACCGTAAAAATCAGACTATAGAATTATTCATTCTAGCTAATGTTGTGTTTCTAACCAGTTATGACCGTGTACTGTTTCTAGCCAATCGCGGTGTTTCTAACCAAACATGACCGGTGTACAGTTTCTAGCCACCAAATTCCCGTGAACAGTTTCTAGCCATCACATAGCCTTGACTGTATCTATCCATTGGGTTTCCAACCAATTGATGACGCGTACTGTGTCTAGCAATCGGGGCGTACTGCTTTTAGTCCATTACTGCTAATTAAGGCGACATCTGTAGCCATATCTTTAATTACCTGAAGGGTGGTGCGAAAGGCTATTGCAATTAGATGGCAAGGGCAAGCAAGGGCTAGCCCTACTTATGCTTGCACTTCAATTAGCATCACTATAGCTGGGTACTTGTATGCCCTAAGGGCTAGCGGAGGTCCAGGGTTAAAAAAGGTCTTCAATTAATTAGCTGCAGGAGGGAATTGTCCATTATTAGATTGGTTTTGTTGGGGTATGATATTGATTTCTATCATCTAGAGTTTGTAGTTTTAGAAGAAGTTTTCATGATATCAAATCAGAGTGATTTAATTGCAATAATAGTGTTTGTAACAATTGAATGTATTGTTCTCAAAGAGAGGATTCCAGTATGAAGTCGAAGTAATTGGATTGAATAATATTGATTTGTATTTGACAAACTTATGTGGAATTCTCAGTGTTTAATATCAAATGGAATTGATTCATTTGCATTGATTCTTAAGAACATGAAAAAATTCACGTACAGCTCGTGTGAGAGATTATCAAAGTAAATATACAAAGTATATAAAGAGTATATAGATTATCAAAGTATATAAAGAGACAGTTCCAATTCGTGAGATCAAGTGAATTGATTTGTGACGATATTGGTTTGTATGTAACAGATTGATTCACAATATTGCGTTTGCACGTTTTCAAACTGAGTGCCGGTTGCACAAGAGCCGGTCAAATTTTAACCGTGATTGATTCCACGAGAACCAATGAGAGAAGTCGTCTTTTCAAAAACGCCTTTCTGATGGTCTCGTGGAATTAATCAAGGTTAAAATTTAACCGGCTGTTGTGTAACCGGGCTTCGGTTACCTGTTCCATTATTAAATCACAGTAATCTAATTGGAATGATTTTGGTTAATATTTATAAGGAATCATCTATTGATCTATTGAGATGTATTGATCTAAAACATTGTATTAGTAGTTTTTGAAGACACTATATATTCGATTAAAGATGAAATAAAACTATAACGAACAGTGGAGAAAGATAGCAGAACAACGTTGCCGATCCTGTCTTTTCAATCCTTTCTATAGACGGTAGCTTATACAGGTTTATTGATAGAACTGTTCATTCTCGTTAAAGTGATCAATTATATATCATTATACAATAAATTATATTTTACAATAATTTCATAATTAATTTTCATTATCAAGATGATATTTTGTTGTTTAATTATTAATTCTACATGTTAAAAGACGATCTGACAAAAGCGAGAAAGAGATAGCGCTATCCGCTATGTTGAATGATAGACAAGGATAGCAATACCATTGCTAATCAAACACTGCCATTATAACGTGGACCATACTATAGGCTAGATCTTTACGTTTCAAATGATTATTAATCCTATACTATTAAACGAGCAACTTCTGTTTATATGTTTAGATGTTTGGATGTTTAGATGTTTAGATGTTTAGATATTTATATGTTTGTATTCCACCGGATCTCGAAAACGGCTCTAACGATTCTCACGAAATTCAGAACATAGTAGTTTATAATAAAAAGATTCGATTGCACTAGGTCTCATCCCTGGGAAAACTTGCTGAAGGACATTAAAAGGATAATTTATTATTATTCATTCATCCTTGGAAAAAACAGCTGATAATCATTATTTCGTCGTCTGTTGGTGATGGAAGTGAGTGAGCGAGCTCATGTGTGTGGGACTGTGTCAAAATTATGACTCAGCTGTTGAACTTTTGTAATCATTCAATCAGTACTTAGTGCCGGATGCAAAGAAACCTGATTATTTTCAATCCTGATTAATTCCAGTAGATCCATCTTTTTGAAATAGTCTTCTCTGATTTGGTTCACGTGAAGTTAATCAGGATTTTGTGCAACTGGGCCTTGTGAGGGAAATTTTTGCATTTCTCTGGGAATAATCTCAATAATTGACTGAGATTAGATTGAACATTTCTGTATGAATGTATCATAAATTTCTCTTTCATAATAAATTGTTTATGCTTTTGTACTCCAGAGCGAAGCTCGGTCCCCGATATTGATTATTATATAGCTGATAAGCGAACATCTCTCAGATGATAATATTTCTCTCTGTATTCCATCCTATACATGTATATCATGTATATATATTTGAAAATATATGTCAGTTGTGTACATGGGTTGAGTTGTAAAGCTATCAAAACGATTTTACATGATTTACACAGCTGAACTGCACTGAACTGCTCTGCTCCTCTTCTATTATTTGCACTGAGATGTGCCCGCATCACACAATATATTATCTCTGTGTGTTGGAGCGAGAGGGGAAATGAAGAAGATTGGGAGGAAGAGGATGAGAGGAGAAGGACCGTGAGGGAGGGAGATAGAGAGAGTAAGGAGGCATGAGTTCATGTAGTAAAGTTAAGGTAAGATTGGGAGGAAGAGGATGAGAGGAGAAGGACTTGAGGGAGAGAGAGACAGAGAGAGAAGGCATGAGCTCATGTTGTAAAGGTGAGGTATGTGAGGAGGGGAAGAGGAACGTGATAGACAGAAGAAGAGGAAGAAGTTGAGGTTTAAGAGGAAATGGAGAAGATTGGACAGGGAGAGGATGAGAGGAGAACTATGAGTGAGAGAGATAGAGAGAGTTAGGAGGCAGGAGTTCATGTAGAAGGTAGCAAGAAGGAATATGTGAGGAGGAGAAAAAGATTAAGAGAGATAGAAGGCAGAAGAAGAAGAAGGGAAAAGAGGAGGTAGAGGAGAATGAGGATAAGAAGAAAAAGGAGAAGGGAAGAAAATATCATAGAAGTGGAAGAAGGATAGGAAGAATGAGTAGGAGAAGAAGAAAAAGAAAAAGAAGAAGAAGAAGAAGAAGGAGAAGGAGAAGGCGAATGAGAGGAGAAGGAGAAGAAGAAGATGGATTGATTAATTATTTGCCTTTATTAGGGTGGATTAGGACTCCTGGTCCTCTCTGCCACACAACCCTAAAGGAGAAGAAGAAGAAGAGAAGAAGAAGAAGAAGAGGAAGAAGAAGAAGAAGAAGAAGAAGAAGAAGAAGAAGAAGAAGAAGAAGAAGAAGAAGAAGAAGAAGAAGAAGAAGAAGAAGAAGAAGAAGAAGGAAGAAGAAGAAGAAGAAGAAGAAGAAGAAGAAGAAGAAGAGAAGAAGAAGAAGAAGAAGAAGAAGAAGAAGAAGAAGAAGAAGAGAAGAAGAAGAAGAAGAAGAAGAAGAAGAAGAAGAAGAAGAAGAAGAAGAAGAAGAAGAAGAGAAGAAGAAGAAGAAGAAGAAGAAGAGAAGAGAAGAAGAGAAGAAGAAGAAGAAGAAGAAGAAGAAGAAGAAGAAGAAGAAGTAGGAGAAGAAGAAAGTTGGAGACAGGAATGAATGTAGGAGGTTGAATTAAGAAATAAGTATGAAGGGAGAAGAAGATTAGAAGATTAATATACGATTAACAGTGATAGAAGTCAGAAATCTATGTAGAAGAAGATAGAAAGAATGATAGATACGTAGAAGGACTGAGCTAGAAAAGGGAGTGAGGAATCTATGAGGTGGATGATAGAGAGAAGGTACAGTTAAGAGAGAGAGAGTGGAAGATGACGTGCTCACAAATATACATGAAGAGTAGAATAAGGTGAAAGAGAGTATTCGAGGGAAAAAAAACAATGAAAAAAGTAGAAATTAGAAGAAAAGGGAAAATTGATTGAGAAAAGTGTTTTATAAAAGGTGACGAAAGAGGAATGTTAAAGATGTATATAACGAGAGAGAATTAAGGAGAAAATAAGTAAAGAATGTTGAGGGATGAAAGCACTAAGATGACGGAGAAGATGGAGGAGAAGACAAAGGTGGAACAAAAGGAGACAGCAGCGAAGAACAGAAGAGAGAAGAAAAGTACAGTAAATGAAGAAGAAAAAGTATATAAGAAACAAGAAGACTATAAAAACTGAAGCAAATGAAGCTCCAGTGGAGATACAAAACCAAGAAGTGGAGGATAAAAAATGCGAACAAGGATGGAAAGAATAAAAGCAAATGAAGATTCACTAGAGATTCAATGATTTAATGATTTATTTCAGCCAAAAAAATACGTTAAGTACATTAGGCTAGGTCATTACAGGTAAGTCATACTATTACAATAACATATTTTTTTATTTTTCATAATTTTTACAAAGAGCACTGACCGAGAGAGAAAAACTAAGGATACTCCTTGTACTATTTCTCTCCCAAATTTACATAATAATTTAAAAGACCGAAATAGGGTTATGGTTTCACTTTTCTAAAATTTAGTCCATTCTTACTAAAAAACAACGAAAACTAAGAATTTTAAATTTTCACGGTTGAAAACAGAATAAGAAAAAATATATATGATCAACTTAAATTATTATCACAGATGCACTAATTTTAGTAATATAATAAACTAGCCGTCAGGCTCGCTTCGCTCGCCATATCCGTTTAGCCAGGGGGCTCCGCCCCCTGGACCCCCAATGGATCGTCCAAGAATGAGATCAGCAGGCTCGCTTCGCTCGCCTGCATTTTTCATTCGAGCATTTTTATCATGTTAGGACGATCCAGTCGGGGGTCCAGACTAAACGTCTGGCTAAACGGATATGGCGAGCGAAGCGAGCCTGACGGCTAGTAATATAATATCCCAGGGATAGCTCTGATTGAAGTAGCAGTGCCCAATCAATTTTTCCGCGATAAATGCAATTAAATCTTCAACTTGGTGCCAACCTAACAAGTCAACTCAACTTAATTCCAACCTGACAAAATTATAATTTAGTTACCAGTTAACAACTGTTTCGAAGAGTACTCTCTCTAGATTATACTGTAACTAGCCGTCAGGCTCGCTTCGCTCGCCATATCCGTCTAGCCAAGGGGCTCCGCCCCCTGGACCCCCGGCTGGATCGTCCAGAATGAGATCAGCAGGCTCGCTTCGCTCGCCTGCATTTTTCATTTGAGCATTTTTATCATGTTAGTACGATCCAGTCGGGGTCCATACTAAACGTCTGGCTAAACGGATTGGCGAGCGAGCGAGCCTGACGGCTAGTAATATAATATCCCAGGGATAGCTCTGATTGAAGTAGCAGTGCCCAATGAATTTTCCGCGATAATGCATTTAAATCTTCAACTTGGTGCCAACCTAACAAAGTCAACTCAACTTAATTCCAACCTGACAAAATTATTAATTTAGTTACCAGTTAACAACTGTTTCGAAGAGGTACTCTCTCTAGATTCTACTGTAGTTTCTATATTAACATATGGTATGGAATTTTCAATTATATTAAGAGAATAAGAAGAATATACATGCTAAAAGAAGAACTTCAAACCCTTAAAAACCACCCTTAGAGTTTAAATATTGTCAAAAGATTTCTTAGTGCGCCTCTAAAGGGCCAACTGAACATACCTACCAAATTTGAACGTTTTTGGTCGGTAGATTTTTAGTTCTGCGAGTGAGTGAGCCAGTCAGTGAGTGAGTGCCATTTCGCTTTTATATATAAAGATGCAAAATACTCATAAGTTTTAATCCTTGAAGATGAAACTAATATAGCCTAAAAATTGACATGAGATGCGGAACCAAGAATATGAATAGGACTTAGAAAGTTTTAAGAAACGAGAGATAAGTTTCAAGAACAAAGAGGAATGAAAAGAACAAGAGAAAAATGAAAAGGTTCTAGAAAGAGAATAACGGCCAGATGATACAGGAGAAAGAGAAAATGAGAACGAATGAGGGTAGCAAAGAGAAACAAAGAGATGATATTCGTGTTAGAGCAATAGGCCTTGTACAGTGAAAGTCATTCATTTTCATTTTATCTCAATTCCTGATGACATTCGCAAGATAATGTTCTGTTTGTCTTGTTGAAATGCATGCCTGCTTTCTGCTTATTTTTGAATTCGCTCGTGTTTTATTGGAGTTATGATGTTCAAATACAGCTGCAAATACACAAATTCCATGATAATAATGTATCAGTTATATGTATTTCTCTGTAATGTATGGTATACATCACCATAATTATATGAAGTAGATGTCTATCGAAATGTGATTTATGCTCTCTAACTTTCTCTTGAATAGAACTTTTCCAAAATAGTATTTACATGATCAAACTTCATAAATTTAATGGGTTTTGAATATTTAGAGAAATTATGGTGAGAGACATTCGGAATATATTGATTCCCATTTTAGAATATTCTGGAATAGCATTCTAGATCATCCTAAGCGAGCAATTCCGGTTTATATGTTTGTATGTCACCAAATCTCAAAAACAGCTGTAACGATTCTCACGAAATTTGGAACAAAGTGAGTGTATACTATAAAAATTCGATTACACTGAGAACCGTTTGCACAGTATAGATTGCTAAACTCGATTAAGTTAATCGAGTTGAGTTAATCTGAAAGTTTAAACTTGAATCGGTTTTCTCAGTGCATTCACTAATCCAGTTTAAGTTGAACTAGTTGAGCGTTAAGTAGGTAATAGAATGTCATTGTAATGATATTATAATCAGGAAGACTGATTTTTACAGGAAATTTGTTATTTGTTTTCCACAAACGATCAGTAAATTGAGGTTATGTAGCTACTATTTTCTTGTTCAAAATCCACAGATCTGTAAGCTGTACCGTGAAAAGCGGTAAAAGTGAAAAGCAATCAAGAAATTCTTTAAAAAACAATGTTTAGTTGGCACCAAAAAAAATATTTTAGAATGTAAGATAAAAAATTTATATTGTTACGCTGAATCTACTACAGTCTTTCTCGTTTATTGGAAATCTCTCGAAAGCAAAATATCTCAGGTATGTGTTATTAAATACATGTTTTCTAATCAAAGACCACTGTTAGAAATTGTCTTAATTTCTATCAAGTGGTTTATTCAATATGAATACTGATTGGCAGTTGCTTTATTCAAGCAAAACCGTGAAGAAAATTCTCTATCATCCCAGAAATTTCAATTTATTATTAGTTTTTGTCCAATTTTTCTGTTTCAAAATTTCTTCGCAGTCATCTTTTTCAATCGCATTAAAAGCTTCTATAAATTCCTCAATTATAATTATTTTTACATTCAAATAATTATTCACTATAGCCCAATTAATTATTTTCGTCTACAGAAGCAATAAAAACAACTGTCGAAAAAGTTTCGACAAAAGTCGAAAGCTGTTTCCCCATCAAATCTTTACAGATGTCAAGTTAATCCAAATTATTTGGTTTAAACCTCCTGCTTTGGAGGTTTAAACTCAATACAGAGTTTAAACTGATACTGTGCAAACGGAATTTTAGTTTAAACTAAAAAGAAATCCAGATTTGGTTTAAGCTTTAGCATAAACTTACACTGTGCAAACGGCCCTTAGTCTCATCCCTGGGATAAGTCGGTGAAGTACAAGAAAAGGATAATATTCATCCTTGGAAAAACAGCTGAAAATTTCGTCGTCTGTCGATAATGGAAGTGAGTGAGAGAGTGCGTGTGTGGGATGAGACAAATTTAAGAATGAAATTAGTTTAGACAGTCACTCTACAAACGACACTAATTAGTTACTATAAATTATTGTGCCAAAATCCCTACTCAAATAACTGTACTACAGCAGAAATTAGACATTACTACCAAAAATTTGGCAAACTCTGATACAGCAAAAAGCAATTTTACAATTTTTTTCTGGTGATGAGGGAATTTGTAGAGATGGATGTCACGTGAAATAATTTGCTGATGTTTCCTCAGAAAACAGAGACAAGAGTCGTAAATCTAATTAAACAGCTGTTTGCTTTCAATTTGGAAAAGTTTAGTTTTGCTGCCAAATGCAGTGCGAATTCGCTCTTTCTATCGTCACACTTTTATTTGGACAAGAGGATTTGATTTTCGTGTCACTAACTGTTTTTCTCGTTTGCCACACTCTCTCACTCACTCTCACCTCTGTTCTGTATCTTTATCTTTCTATTATCTATTTTATTTTCCTTTTCTTCCTCCTCTGTCTCCATCTCTTTCTTCTTCATCGTCTTCTACCTAACCTTGTATCACCTCCCAATCTAATTCTCCATTCCCTTTCTACTATTTTTCGTTAATTAAATTATGTTATATCTTGCTTTTTCATATTTTTCTTCAACTTCATCTTCTTTCTCTTCTCGTCTTGTTGTTGTTGTTGTTCTTGTTCTTCTTCTTCTTTTCTTCTTCTTCTTCTTCTTCTTCTTCTTTTCTTCTTCTCCTTCTTCACGCCATTTTTTCTCACATACTCTACTTCTCACACGATTTCTATCTCTTCTTCCCTCATATTACTCTCTTTCTCTGTGTTCTCCTCCTCCCTTTCTATATCCTGCTCTTCCAGCTGTTCCTTATCAACATTTTCTCTTCTCCAACCTCTTTATCTTACTTTTCTTCCTCATCTCACTCTTTCTCGCTTGTTATTGCGTTTCTTCCAGTTCTTCTGCATCTTCTTATCCTTCTCCTTACTTACTTACGAAGCGCTAAAGCCCAGCGTGGACCTTGGCCTCCTCATCTATTCGCCTCCAATCATCTCTCTGACATGCCTGCCTCTTCCAATTCCTCACTCCTAAGCGTGTCAGATCTTTCTCCACATCTTGCAGCCAGCGTGTTCTAGGGCGGCCTTTTCTTCTCGTTCCTTCATTCACCCAGAAAGCATCTGTCTCTGCATTCTGTTCTTCTCCATTCTCTGTACATGACCCAGCCAACTAATTGGATTTTATATAACGTACCATATTTTTCCCTTGTAGAAAGGTGTTAATTTCAGCATTGGTTCTTATTCGCAATTCTCCCTCCTCACATACTAGACCATAGATTCTTCTCAAAACTTTTCTTTCAAAAAACCTCAATGAATTTGTGTTTTGAGAGTTGAGGATCCAAGTTTCACAACCATAAGTCACCACAGGTCTTATCAGTGTTTGATATTTTTTCATTTTTGTACCTCTCGATATCAGTCTAGATTTTATCAAATTCCTGTTACCCTGGTCAATTCTCTTTCTTATTTCATTATCCTTCTCCTACGTCATCTTTTTTCGTCTTCTACTTCTCCTCGTCGTCCTGCTCCTCCTCCTCCTCTTCCTCCTCCTCCTCCTCTACCTCTTCCTTCTCTCTTCCTTCTCCTCTTCCTTCTCCCCCTCCTCCTTCTCCTCCAACACCATCTCATCCTCCTCTTCCTCCTCCACCTCTTCCTCCTCCTCTTCCTTCTCTCTACCTTCTCATCATCCTTCTCATCATCCTCCTTCTCCTCTTCCTCCACCTCCACCTCTTCCTCCCTCCCTCAGAATTGAATCCCACCGAAAACATTGAAACGTCATTAGCAATCAAAGCATCTCTCTTGCCCTCGGTTATTATTTCATTCTACAAAATAATACAAGTCGCGTACAACTTCTCGTCTCACTTTATACTGTCAGCAAAGGCTGAATTAGATTCATTGAGGTTATTAATAAGAGATTTCTGTCAACCAACAATTAATGGGAAACAATCATACTTCTAATACAATTGCAACCTTTGGAAGTGAATTTCATCACTGTACCTGTGATGCTAAATAAAGAACACAAAATCATTTCAACCTGCTTTTACAACATTGTTCACAAACTTGTTATTTCTAATCCATGTTGTTCTTCCATTGCTCTCCCCACATTTTTCCACTTTTCAATTCCTTTTTATCCTGAAAAACCGAAGTTCATAATTTTTCTACCCGAAGCAACAACCTCTGAATTTGACAGATGTTCTGTACAAAAGTCATTGGAGAATTACAAAGCAAACATTTTTCTGTTTATGACAAGTCGATTTTTGTTCACCGCCATTTTTTGGAAAATTCTCCCCACGGTTGATTTCCCACAATGATCTCTGCTTGTTGTTCAGTAAGTTACTGTGTATTTGTAGATTTTTTCACTGATGGTTTGAATGTTCCACAATGATCTCTGTAAATTATTATGAATTCGCAATTTTTCACCGGTGTTTTATTGTAGAACTACAATGGAACGTTTCACAATATTATATTCTGTTGAACAATTTTAGTTTTTCACTGATGGCTTGGTAACAGAAAAATCCTTTCAAGCTCTGATTGTAATATTTTACAATTTTTTTGTTTGGAGGCTGTACAACATAATTTTGATCCTCTACATGCTGCTTTGTTTTGTAATGGAAAGGATTCTACTTACTGAGCTCTGTTTGTAACATTTTACACATTTTTTTATTGTATGAAGGTTATTCATCAAATCATTTGATTCTTTACCTCTACATCAGTGAATAAATCATCATGTTTTATCATTATTTTCATGTCTCTGACATTGAAATTCATTTCAGTTTTGTTTTCTCTTGTAATTATTGTGAAATGTAGCTGCAGTTGAAATGTACATGACTGAAAATTCAATTTTTGGGAAAAAAGTAAATTCGTATGGCTTTTGTTGGTGGGGAGTCCCTTGCGGGAAGGTCCACCGCCTGAATATTTAATTTAAGCCGTCAATGGGCCTTACCGACTGTCATACTTCAGCCGGGACCGACAATTTATCGTGCCCATCCGATAACACGGGAGTGATCTGGTTTAAAAACTTTTGGTATTGAGAGGGTTTGAACCCGGGATCTCTATGCTGCTATGCAGGCACTCTATCCACTAGACCACGGATCACTCCAGTTGGGAAAAGAGGATAGGATAGACACGGTTGTTCATAGTAATACAGTATAATCATAGAGAAACAATAGATAGTAGATATCCCATGGTAGAGAGCGTTTATGTCGCAACTTTTACTGTTCACATAGTCCACATAGTTCTATCCCGTGAAGCAGTGTGACGCTGGTAGTCTCTCATATTGTGCCGTTCGTACACTCTCACCCGGCCAAAACAGTTAAAATCGACAATAATCGACAGTAATCGGCTTGAGATAACAGTGAACGTTGCAACATAAACGCCCTATACCATGGGATATCTACTAACGATATTTTTTCTATGGTATAGCTCAGTATGTATAGTGATGTAACATGGTTTTGGGTATTCCTTGACATTTATCTGAATCTATGGATTATTTTTTTATTTATTAGGTAAGCACAAACAATAAAGGTATCGATAACAAAAATCTGGTGTGGTACACGCACACAACTTTCCTTGCTCATTGAACTGTAGCCTCATTCTTAGACGAGAATAATTTAGGTGAATAACATAATGACGATTGGCGGCAAATATTTCAACTACGATCAGACTACTTTATATGTGTATATATAATGTTTTCAGAGTACTTTTTCCTTTGTGTAAATTGTGAAATTCGAAATTCAAAAGTCGTCAAAACAGCTGTTCTACAGATGAAATATCTCGACTATGACTGTGTGTTCTGTTTATAAACTGCTCTACCTACCTACCTCATGCACGAGAAGGAGGTTACAAGTCTATTTTCAAGGATGGGGTGGACCCCTCATTAGTTTCCAGAAAAAGACTCATTCCAGTTGATAGAGCTGATAAATAGGGTATGAATTTGAAAAAAATCGTCAAGTAATTTTTGAGAAAATCGTGAAAAACATGGTTTTTTAGTAATTATCTGCCATTTTTCTCAAGAATATACGGAGCTCCTGCAATTTTCCCAAAAAATGAGACCACTGTCAGTTGATAGGGCTTATGAATAGCTATCTATGGTATGAATTTGAAGAAAATCGTTGAAGCCGTTTTCGAGAAAACCGTGAAAAACATGGTTTTCTAGTCATTATCCGCCATTTTCTCCAAGAATATTACGGAGCTCCTGGAATTTTCCCAGAAATGAGACTCATGTCAGTTGATAGGCTTATAATAGCTATTCATGGTATAAATTTGAAGGAAATCGTTGGAGCCGTTTTCGAGAAAAACGTGAAAAACATGGTTTTTTAGTAACTATCCGCCATCTTGAATTGATTTTCTATTGTCGGATCCTTATGGTATAAGGGCCTTCAGTTTGAAATTTCAAGTCAATCGGTTAATTAGGAATGGAGTTATCGTGTTCACAGACATACACACACCACACCACACACACACACACACACAACACACACACACAACACACACACACACACACACACCCAAAAGACACACCTATCGACACACACACACACAAAACACACACCCAATCGCAAAGGCGATTGCCCGAAACTTCTTCAATTTCCTAATTTAGTTTCAAATTATGAATAGTTATTATGATCTAACTGGAATAGAAAAATGGACGGATATCTGTTCAAACTTGTATTTTGATATAGATACGAAACACTGTCATACTATTGTAATTGAAATTGCATACAACCAGAATATCGTTGAATAATATTATTACGATTATTCTTTGTGAAATACATTGAATCTGTAAATTCTTTGTGGAATTCATTACAAAGTTAACTCCAATCTATACTGTGATGAAGGGAAGAATTGGCTCCTTCACGTACGGGATAGGAAATTCACAAATAAACATCGTCACGTCTGAACTACTCAACTGATTAACTTGAAATTTTGCATAAAAATTTAATTCACCGAGGACGGTTATAGGCCTATTTTAAATTCTTCAAGATTTCCGTTTGTCACGTTTTTAATTAGACCCTTGCGAAGCACGGGTTACCTGCTAAACCGGAATGAAAGAATAGACTGTTATTCGTTTAAACTTCGCCTATTCATGTAGATACAACAAACTCTCATATTATTGTAATTCAAATTATATTTCCCAACGTGTAGACTAGTTACGGTATTATTGTTCCGTTTATACTTTGTAAAATTCATGAATTATTTCTATAATTTGTGAAATTCAAAAGCGAAATGGCACTCACTAACTGACTGACTGACTGACTCACTCACCTCACTCACTCACTCGCAAGAACTGAAAATCTACCGGACCAAAACGTTCAAATTTGGTAGGTATGTTCAGTTGGCCCTTCAGAGGCGCACTAGAAATCTTTTGGCAATATTTTAACTATAAGGGGGGTTTTAAGGGTTTAAAGTTCGTCTTTTAGCATTGTATTCTTCTTATTCTCTTAATTTAATTGAAAAATGTCCATACCACATGTTAATATAGAACTATAATCTAGAGAGTCTACCTCTTCGAAACAGTTGTTAACTGGTAACTAAATTAATAATTTTGTCAGGTTGGCATTAAGTTGAGTTGACTTTGTTAGGTTGGCACCAAGTTGGAGATTGAAATGCATTTATCGTGGAAAAATTGATTGGGCACGCTACTTCAATCAGAACTATTCCTGGGAATATATATTACTAGCCGTCAGGCTCGCTTCGCTTGCCATATCCGTTTAGCCAGACGTTTAGTCTGGACCCCCGAATGGATCGTCCTAACATATGATAAAAATGGTCAAATTAAAAATGCAGGGAGCGAAGCGAGCCTGCTGATCTCATTCTTGGACGATCCAGTCGGGGGTCCAGGGGGCGGAGCCCTCTGGCTAGACGGATATGACGAGCGAAGCGAGCCTGACGGCTAGTACAAATATATAAATGAATGTCTGTTTTTGTGCTAGTATGTTTGTTTGTTGTTAGTTTGTTTCTTCCTATAGACTCGAAAACTACTCGACAGAACGGCAAGAAAACTTTGGGAATATGTTGTGTAAATATTGGGGTTGGTTTCTGACCAGAAATTCAAATAGAAAGGCTATAATAATTATATATTGATCCATTTTACAAACCTATGGATATGGCGAGCGAAGCGAGCCTGACGGCTAGTAATATTAAAGTAAAGAACTGGCTTACACACGTACGGGATAGGAAAATTATGTTTGACGCATCATCACGTCTCAACTACTGAACTGATTAACTTGAAATTCTGCATATTGATTCTCAATAACCGAGGATGGTTACAGGCCTATTTCAAATTCTTCAAGATTCCAGTAGATCAAGTTTCCACTTAGTCAAGTTTTAATTAGATCCTTAATATGTTAGTTGTTGGATAACAACATCTTTTTATTCAACCAGTGCTGACAAATTGCTGTGAATTTCATGAGGGATAGATGAAATTGAACAAGAGAGATTCTAAACGGATTATCTCGTGTGGGGAAAAGCGAACTGAAAAATGAATGATTTTCATTTTTGAAAAAACAATAGAATTGGAAAAACCATCAATGAACAATGGAAGAGAGATAAAATAGGCATCACGAACAAATGGAAGCTCTATAAAATATAGGACCATCAATTGAAATTGAACGGCTTGAATTGATTGTAGTGAATGGATTAACTTTTAACTGGGTTGAAAAAGGAAGAGAGAGAGGAAAAGGAAGAGGAAGAGGAAGATGAAGAAGGAGAGGAGGGAAAGAAGAAGGAAGGGGAAGAGGAAGAATGACAGGGTAAAGAAGAAGAGGAAGAAGGGGTGGTGGTGGTGGAGGTGGAGGAGGAGAAAAGAAGAAAAAAAGAAATGGAAGGAAAAAGAAACGAATAAGAAGAAAGAGAGGAGGAGAAAATAAGAAAATGAAAAAAGGAGAAAGAAACGAATAAGAAGAAAGAGATGAGGAAGAAGAATTGTCAGATGCTGAAGGAAGTTGAGAGATGAGAGGAACGAAGAACTGGTTAGAAACAAGGAAAATATGGAATTAAAAGAAAATCGATAAATTGATAGAAGAACAAAAATGATTCATGTTTAATGATTAATAATTGACGGTGATAGGGATGAAGGACAAGTGAAAGGTGCAATCGGATTAAGAGAAAAAGAATTTGAAGAAAAGAGATAAAAGAAGGATTAACAAAAGTAATATTGTGATAGAGAATGAACTATAAGAATGTTTTGATGACAGGGAAAAATAAAGCAGAATATGTTTTGGAAGGGGATAAGATATCGAGTAGAAATCAGGATAGAAGGAAGTAAAAGAATGGGAAAAATGGAAAAATATATAAAGTGACAGGAAAATTTATTGGAGACAGTTAAAGATGGAGAAGAATAATCATGTTGCATGAGGGAATGAAAAAGGAATAGGAGAAAATCTAATTATAACGGAATGAATCAAAAACATAAAGAAAATACAAAAGAAGAGGAAGAAGATAGGTTGAAAGAGAGAGGGATTAAAGGTCTCTATTGTTCTATGAATGTAGGGCAAACACATGTCATTCAAACATGGCAGAAATAAATAATAATCCGCAAAACAAGAATAATTCAAAATCCGTTCTCTGTTCTATGAAACGTGATTCACTCTAAACTTCAGCATCTATATAATGAGAAGCATTGATGCCATTCATAACTCATGCTGACGTTTTAAAGTGAATGGTTTGTTTTGTACATCCTACACGTCAATGTTGTGGGGCCTGTATACCTGTATATTGAAATATATATAGTATGTATGTATGGCCTTTGTTCCAACGATATACCTACATTTTACCTACTGTCAGACTCATTTTTGATGTGTCAGCATTGTTGGAATGGGTAGTATTAATGTTTTTATGAAAGAATACTGACTATTTAAAGTGGATCTACTATAATTTCATTAATATCGTTCAGTGTATAATCCTTATATTATACAATAATATGATGGTATAATCATATGTTTATAAATATAATTTATTGTCAATCATTTCGGTTCGAAATTTTACAATTCTGGAGCCGAATCCGTGTTTCTGGCATAGAAAGGCCAAGTAAGTATGTTTCGCAAATCTGGATATAAAGTGGCGTTTAGAACAAAAAATAAATCATCGACGCAAATCAATAAAAGAGAAACGTTTAGAACAGTTTGAGATATACACCCAATTTAAAAGCAATAGACAATGTTCATTAAACGAACAAACCAACTTCAAATCCCACATTCTCTTTGATTACCTTCTCAGCCACAACAAACCCAATAGATACCAATAGACACCAACAGCACCAACAGACACTAATCCAATAGACACCAACATACACTAATCCAATAGACACCAACAGCACCAACAGACTAATCCAATAGACACCAATAGACACCAATAGACACCAACAGCACCAACAGACACTAATCCAATAGACACCAATAGACACCAACAGCACCAACAGACACTAATCCAATAGACACCAATAGACACCAACAGCACCAACCGACACTAATCCAATAGACACCAACAGCACCAACAGACACTAATCCAATAGACACCAATAGACACCACAGCACCAACAGACACTAATCCAATAGACACCATATACACCAACAGCACCAACAGACACTAATCCAATAGACACCAACAGCACACTAAAAATTGCCATCCTATCCTACTCGTCTATGAGTACAACCAGGAAAATGGCGGACCTGCCGAAAGTTCTCGTTGACACAGTGAGTGATTAATTCATTTATTGTGAAATATCTGACTGCTAGTCGTTCTTTTTAACAGCAAAAAGTGATTTAATAATAAGCAGTTCGTGATGGAAAACAACATTGAAGAAAGGCATAAGATTGCAAAGTTTAAATGGAAAATAGCAAAGTTTCAATGGAAGAACGTCCATATCTTCAAAACGGTTCCGAATTGTCCAAATTCTTGTAGACAAGAGCTAAAGTACAGAGCAATAGCTGTAGAATATATAGTAATGATAATGTAGAAATATAATGTAATATATAGAAATATAATGTAACAATAATGTAGTAATGATAAGCAAGCAATGTTATTGGTAAATGAATGGCAAGGTGTACGGATGGTAGTCATTTCACCACTTTTTCAGTTGATCACGAATCAGCTGTTTGGAAGGGTCTCAGTCTGTCGGAATCTCAGCTCGTCAATTTTCTGTTACTTTTAGAAAGTTTAGTGAATAAAGTATTACGAAATTTAATGTCGATAAAGAAATATTTTACTGAACATATTTGTTGCAAATTTCATGTAGATTCTATCATGGTTTTCGGCTGTTACACCTTTCATGAGGCATTCTGTATACAATGTTTTTGTAAACCAGTTTACTTATAAGTTCATCATCATCGTCATTATCACCATCGTTATCATCATCATTATCATTATCATCATCATCATCTCATCATCATCATCATCATCATCATCATCATCATCATCATTATCGTTATCATTATCATCATCATCATCATCATCATCATCACCGTCATTATCATAATCAGTATCATCATCATCATCAACATTATCATCATCAGTATCATCATCTTTATCATTATCATTTCTCATACATCATTGATCATGATTATCATCATCATCACTGTCATTATCATCATCATCATCATCATCATCATCACCGTCATTATCATAATCAGTATCATCATCAGTATCATCATCTTTATCATTATCATTTCTCATCCATCATTGATTATGATTATCATCATCATCATCACTGTCATTATCATCATCATCATCATCATCATCACCGTCATTATCAGCATCAGTATCATCATCAACAAGACCACACGATCATCAATAAAGCATTGGCATGTATCCATTTTAGGGTTTCAGGGGAGAGGGGTGGTTTGGTAGGGTTTGAGTGGCCCTAATTTTGTCAAACAGCCATCAGAGGGTGGGGCGTGTGGGTGGGGGAATAAGGGGGCTGATTGCTCGCCTCGGGGTATTTCAAACCCCTTTTTCATGTTTGCCTTGATTGTGCCCGTCTATTGGCTGATTTCTTCTCATTTTTAATTAACTCTGATTTACTCTGTCTCTCATCGCTCTG
>NW_024091932.1:0-18395 GCF_014356525.2 Nilaparvata lugens | reverse complement strand
ATTTCTCTCATACACATCGTTTGCCAATTCAGCAGCAGTTATATCTGCAGCGACGTGATACAGAATTATTCTTGGCAATTTGGATTGTGGCTCGCTTACCTTTATGTTTGGATGTTGCAGGACCTTATCACCCAAAACATTTTCTTATTGGCCCTTGGGTGAAGCACCAACAGCACACCCCCACCACGGACATCAACAGCTTTTTTAATGTTCAAATTTTGTTCACGGGTGATGTTCTTCTTTATTGTTTCTCGAATTTTTCCGCTTTGTTCCTTTTCCGTTCCATTTATTTTTGCTGGCTTCAGGATGATCACATTTCCTTGGGCGACAGCTTCTTGGTCCTGGGCGGAGACTCCCTGGCTGCAGCAGTGGAGGCGGCACTCGATAATGTAGAAGGTGCGGTCCTCTTCTTTGGCAGTTGCACGGCCTCAGCAAATGAGATCGGCTTATTATGGCTTTTTGCAACTTCACTTGCTAGTTTATTCACACTCTGCTCCAGAGTGTGAATTTTTCCAAACATTTCCGCGTTGTTATCTTGTATATGTTGCTTAACGTCTATTCTTTCGATACTTATGTAAGTTCATTGCACACATTTAAAAACGAATCATAGTCCTCTCTGGATATTTTCTTTTCAAGAAAATTTCACTCCCCCATTTCAGAAATTCTCTTGTATATTTTTAAGAGAACGTACCTCGAAACGTATTCCGCTATCGTTTTTACTTTTCGGTGGCAATTCGGGAGGCATATTCATTTCATCCTTTTCCTCCTCTTCCTCGTATTCTAGCTGCGCGGATGGTGGTAGTTTTGTTGGCGTATTTATTGGCGAATGGATCATCTTAAGGCTGATAGATCCAAAAACACATAATTTATTGATGGTTTGATAATGTTTTTTTAAAGAAACAGAACCTAATTTTAAAGAGAGCAATGTTCAAACGAAAATTTGGTGACACACTTTTCACTCAGAAAAAAAAACGTTGAGTAGTTTTCACTGTGAAAAACTGCTGACTGGACTGCTGGTTGTTGACAGTTGGTGTTGACACAACTTGTTCCACTTTCACTACTATAATACTACTCACACTAATTATTCGCTACGATCTGCACTCTACGGAGGTCTGATTACGACTGTTTCAATTGTAAACTGTTACGATTGTAATCAATTTATTTATCAATCTGGTTATTATAAGTTATTGATTATTAATGTATATGTAATATATAATAAATAAATAATTTTTTTTATGACAAATAAATGAATTTGAATCACTTTGCCAGGTGGGAGAGGAGATTCGGAAGAGAGAACGGGTCTGTCGACGACCGAAGGAATCTACGGGTTGATGAAGCAGGCGAGCAACGGATGAGGAAGCACTGGTCTCTCGGGAAGAGTCTCGGATGATCAGGAAGATGAGCTCGTCTGCGGTGTTGGGAGGAGTCGACGAACAACCACAAGGTCAGTAGACTTATAACAGAGAGAAAAGATATAAGACGATATGCCAGTTTGTAGATTCATTCAAGTTTGGAAAATTTGTATCAGGACTATGGTGTTGTGTATCAAGTGGAGATAATACTGTATCGTATTGTGTTGATACTGTATCATATTGTGGTGATATTGTATCATATTGTGGTGTTACCGTATCATATTGTGGTGATATGACATGGTATAGGGCGTTTGTGTTGCAAGTGTGAGTGTTAACTGAAGCCGATAGTCCTAGTAGTTGTTTTTGGTGAAGCTATGTGACGCTGGTAGTCTCTCATACTGTGCCCTTCTTACACTCTTACACTCCCAACAACAAACCCAAAGTATGGAAGTTTTGTATCAAATTATGGTGTTGTGTATCAAGTTGAAATGATCCTGTATCATGTGTGATGATACTGTATCAAGTTGTGGTGTCACTGTATCATATTGTGGTGATATGACATGGTATAGGTCGTTCATGTTCCAAATCACTGTTAACTCAACAAGCCGATATTCCTAGTAGTTGAATCGTTTTTTTTTTTCTGAAAATGTTACACATGTTTGAAAAATTGTAACTCAGTACTAAATTGGTGTAGAGAGCACCGAATGATTAAATTTCTTTCAAAATTTCTTGATACAAAAAATGAGAAATTTGCCGGTATGTTCCTTTTTAAATTGCCCGTCGACGTATATACAAGGTTTTTGAAATTTTGCATTTCAATGATAATATAAAAGGAAAAGGAGCTTCCTTCATACGCCAATATTAGAGTAAAAATCAGACTAGAATTATTCATCATAAATCAGCTGTCGAGTGGATTATAAATTGCATGCAATTCAATATCTCAATGTGACTTGTTGAACACACAGCTGTTGTGTAGACTATTAATTGCATGCAGTGAGGTATGCAATTGATAACTTGAAGTAGCATAGTATTTCCTCTAGACTCCTCTCTTCTTTCAACTCGGTAAGCTTTTGAAGATAGTAGCATAGCTGTTCACATCAAATTATTAGCATTGTCGATACAACAAACCAAACAGCCATAAGTCGTTTATAGACCGATATCTCGCCGACACGACAGGACAGGACAGAATTTACTCTGAAGGACTGTATTAGAGGAGAATGTGGTTTATAACTGCGTGAGGTCTACTGTTCACAGAACTACTGGTGTAGAGAACTACTTTAAGGAGATAATAAGCTTCTGAATGAATGAATGAATTTATTTGCCAAAAACAAAATACAAAAATCTGGTGTGGCGCACTCACATAACTTTCCTTGCCGTTATGAAAATTGATCTACTGACGCTAGTGTTCGCGCGCATCTCAAGTCTACTAGATCTGAGCCAGCTGATGACAGGACAATAGCGCTGCAGACACACGAAGTCTGCTATCTTTTCATAGTGAATGATTTAATAGAATCAACAGTTGCCAACAGTTTGCAATGGAATAATCTTATTTTCTCGAAAATTACGAGCTTATTTTCAATTTTAGGTGAGAATGTGACTGAACATTTATTGTAGAGATTTTCATGCTCAATCTTTTCCACTTGCAATGTTTTGTTCAAATTGTATCTGAAGCCTGATAATTGGGAATCTAAAATCAAACTTTGCATCGATGGGGCGGTGCTCCTGAAATTTTTACAGATATGGGACTTCGATGAATTTTTTAGGTGTGAATTTGATCAAATCGTTGGAGCCGTTTTCGAGAAAATCGCGAAAAACCCTGTTTTTGACAACATTTTCGCCATTTTAGCCGCCATCTTGAATTGCATTTGATCGAAATTGTTCGTGCCGGATCCTTATACTGTAAGGACCTTAAGTTTCAAATGTCAAGTCATTCCGTTAATTGGGAGATGAGATATCGTGTACACAGACGCACATACACTCACACACACACACACACACACACACACACACACACACACCACACAACACACACACACCACACACACCACACACACACACACACACACCCACACACACACACACCACACACACACACACATACACATACCATACACATATACAGACCAATACCATAGAAAAACAACAGCTTGAGTAGATAACCCATGGTATAGGGCGTTTATGTCGCAACTTTTACTGTTATCTCAAGCCGATTACTGTCGATTATTGTCAATTTTTACTGTTTTGTTGGGGTGAGAGTGTATGAACAGCACAATTTGAGAGACTACCAGCGTCATGAAGCTTCACAGGAAAGAACTACGTGGACTATCAGCTTGAGATAACAGTGAAAGTTGTGACATAAACGCCCTATACCATGGGATATCTACTTATGCTATCGTTTCTCTATGCCAATACCCAAAAACCACTTTTTTGTACTCAGGGGACCTTGAAACAATAGAAATTCAGAAATTGGGGTACCTTAATTTTTTTCGGAAAGCAATACTTTCCTTACCTATGGTAATAGGGCAAGGAAAGTAAAAAAGGTTTACAAAAAATAAATATATGCTACTGCAATTAACCAAAATACACACATAAAAATTAGGGAACTATTAATACCTAATAATAGTTTTAAATTCAAGTAATTCAATTTGTTTTAATTCAATGAATATTGTAATTTGTAGACACAGTTACCAATGGCTCAACGACTAGTTTGAACAGAAGAAGGTGGTCTTCGTTCAAAAGCAGATTCAAGCCTCCGTTGTCGTCCAGTGGATCGATCTTCTACTTGGACAAGGACCAAGCTGAAACACCCGACTGGTGAGTAACCATTGAACAAGCGTAGCAAGTTCTTACTTGTAACTATAGTGAGCTGCAAGTTATAAAGCCAGTGGAAAGGATGAGACTGCAGGATTGCCGATAATATGCGTTGTCACTACCATCTTGCTATCCTTGCTATCATTCCACAAAGCAGATAGCTAATGTATCAGATCATAGTGTTGTGTATCAAGTTGAGATGATACTGTATCATATTGTGTTGATAGTGTATCATGTTGTGGTTGTTCTTGTTCTATAGTGAGGTCCACGCTATAATGACAGTATTTGATCAACTTTGGTTCTGCTATCCTTGTCTATCATTCGACAAAGCCGGTGGTACTATCCTTTTCTAGGTCCACAACGGTGCCAATTATGTTTTTGACGATGTAGAAATATGATTAATTAATGCAGAGAATCGGCATCGCTATCCTTCTATCTTTATCCACTGTCATTGGATATCCACAGCCGTGGACCTCACTATAGACTTGAAATACTAAATAAAGTAAAATAATAAATAAAGTTATAAAGCCAGTGGAAAAGATAAGACTGCAGGATTGCTGATAATATGCGTTGTCACTACCATAAAGAAGATAGCGAATGTATCAAATCATAGTGTTGTGTATCAAGTTGAGATGATATTGTATCATATCGTGTTGATACTGTATCATGATGTCGTTGTTCTTGTTCTATAGTGAGGTCCACGTTATAATGGCAGTATTTGATTAACACTCATGTTACTATCCTTGTCTATCATTCCACAAAGCAGATAGCGTATTTATCAAATCATAGTGTTGTGTATCAAGTTGAGATGATACTGTATCATATTGTGTTGATACTGTATCATGTTGTGGTATTTCTTGTTCTATAGTGAGGTCCACGTTATAATGGCAGTATTTGATTAACATTGGTGTTGCTATCCTTGTCTATCATTCCACAGAGCAGATAGCGCTGCTTTGCTAACGCTGCTACCATTTTCTAGCTCCGCAATGTTGCTAGGTCGTTTTCTAACAATGTAGAAAATAATATAATTGATTAACACAATATTTAATCTTCCATCCTTGTTGATAATGATGGATTATATTTTATTCCTCAATTAATAATATTCTTCAGTGATTTAATAACGATTTTTCTTATTGGACAATATTTTGGCTATTAACTTTATTTCTATATGGCAACGTTGCGGCGCTATAAAATTATAGAGCTATCTGCTTTGTCCAATGACAGACAAGAATAGCAACATGAGTGTTAATTAGGTGCCAATTATATAAATTCAAATTCAAATTATTCATTTGCAATTTCGTTTTCAATATTATTTACAACATGTAAAGAATTTCTGCATTGTCACTATTCTACATATATTCAATTATATAAATCACAAATTTATAAAATACATAATAAAACACTAGAGAAGTTTAGTAACTATTATAAAACTTCAAGTTTTTGTTTTGAATCCAATGAAGCCTTGTGTCTTGAAAGGTTGGAGTTGGATCCGAGGGAGGAAAGCGGTACAAAAATTAAAATCATCAGTCATTCATCTTAAAACTCGGGAACCGAGTAATAAGCTCTATTTGTCAAATACTCTTATCCTTTTTGAATTGAAATTTGGAATTAAAAACTTGAGTTTCGCTTGGAAGTTTGTTGAAGAATTTTACTGCTCTATATAGTGCTCCTTTTTCAAATTTAGTTGTCCTATGCATTGGGTAGTATAATAAGTTATGTGCTCTTGTTTCTCTGCTGTTTATTCCAGATCTCTAAATTTTTCAAACTAGGTCCTTAATGTTTTTATATTTTCATTTTTTTCCAGCATACCCAACGTCTACTCGGACAAACCTACCCCCACCACACCACCTTCCGTTACCATGGCAACAGGATCGCCTACAACAACTTCCGTTACCATGGCAACCAATAATAATAGATCAACTACATCTCCTTCCGTTACCATGACAACGGACCCCCGTCGCTACAGCATAGCTTCCTCCTCACTGAGGCCTACTAGTCCACCTCCTCCTCCGCCTCCTCACTCCTCCTCACTGCACCGACAGTCGCTCTGTGAGGAGGTGTTGGCCAAGAGAGGGGGGTTGAGGAGTGTGGCCAGAGGAGGAAGGAGAGAGGATGTGGGAGGTGTTGAGAGAGTGGGAGGAAGTGAGAGAGGAGGAGGAGCGTTTGAGAGGGCAGGATCTGGAGGAGGTAGCGATAGAGGAGGAGGAGAAGGGTTTCAGAGAGTAGGATCAGGAGGAGGTAGTGATAGAGGAGGAGGAGGAGGAGGAGAGAGGATTGAAGGAAAAGTTGGTGATAGATTAGGGAGTATTGAAAGAAAAACAGGAGTACATCAACAAGATAGGTTAGGAGTGAGTGAAAGAGGTATAGGAGAGAGATTGAGTGGTGGAGGAGGAGGAGAAGCACTAGACAGATTAGGAGGAGGAGTATTTCAGAGGGTAGGATCAGGAGGAAGTAGTGATCGAAGGAGAAGAAGTGGAGGAGGAGGGAGTGAGAGAGGAGAATATGGCAATGGTTCCTTGGTGTCAGAGAGTGATGAAAATACTTCTAGCTGGGATAGAAGGATGTCTGGAGTAGATAGGATGTCTGATAGAAGTGAGTATTTTTATAAAATTAAATTAATTTTATTTATATTATTGCAAGAATTGTATTCTCTCTCCTATTTTTGTTATCTATTTGTTAATGTGCGTACATACTTATGCGCTCGTATTAACTTTTCCTCCACCTACTGTCTAAAGTACTTACTTTACTCCCTGAAACCTAATACTAAAGTGTCACTTTTTCGCTCTCGGTAGTAAAAAACAGAAAAACTCCCTAGGGAGTAAAAGTGACTCCATTTAAATAACATGGGGAGCATCTCTATTTTGAAACTTACATTGTTATAGGTTAGAAGGTCTAAGCTCAGATGAGAAAGCATAATAGAGGGTCTGTCATGAGTCAACTGAATTCAATACCACAACCAGAAATTTGATTAACTCATGAAATATATGTTTGTATGATAATTATTATATTCTTAATAAAAACATAAAAATGTATACAATTTTTAAAATATTTTATTCTATTTAAAATACCAGCCAACAAATATTTTTGATCTGCAATTCAAATCTGAACCGCGTGATCTGGAGTCAGCCATTTTGGTAGCTGCTCAGCTGATATAATTGTTACAACTTTTGCCGATAGATAGCGCAATCGGCAGTGCCAATCAGACGACCAGTTTTTAGGTTTTAGATTTAGGTTATGTTGTTAGGAATCATTGTCACCAATACGTAAGTTATTAGAATGATTTTATTTGCAGTTTCTATAAAAAAATGTAGATGGAGGAAAAATGTTGTGTACATCACGAGCGAAAAATACTTTTTCCTACAGATACCCTGAAAAGTGACCATTTGTGCACTGATTGCAGGCTGCAAAGAATCACTTTTCCGCACTAGTGCGCAAAGTGAGTACTTTGCGTACTCCAGATTTGCAGCATGCCAACGCAAAATAGTTAGTAGGTTATATGGAGCACCAGTGCAGCAAAATCAAAATGAAGTTGGTAACAGTGACTGCTGTGGCTGCTATAGTGAGCAGAGGTGCAACGAAGCACAACGCGCTAATTATTAAGTACATATTATAACCAAGGACAACGACAGCACAGTGCCACCACAGCACACACCACACAGCTGCCCGCCATTCAAACACACATACATTATTCAGGCAAATTTACCCATAATTACCCACTTTTCATATTCAATGGTAACTGTAGGAAAAATTTAATGTGAAATACGTGCGCAAAGTTCGTTTGCTGCACTCAAGAAACCATTCCGCCCTCGCCTACGGCTCGGGCGTAAACGTTTCTTTCGATGCAGCAAACTGTCACTTTGCGCACTAGTTGCACAAATAACTATTTCTCCCTCAGGAAAATTGTTGCCCTCGGCTTCGCCTCGGGCTTCAAACTTTTTCTCACAGGGAGAAAATGTACTTTTCATTCTAGATATACAAATAACTATTTCATCAGCTGTTGCTTGCTTATAGCATATAGTATTTGTACAGAAGTAGTAGGGTACAGATAATAAGTAGCTGGTTTTTTAAGCAACTCTCACTAGCGGGCAAAGAGTTATCTTCTCGCTGGTGATGCCTAGAAATAAATTATAATTAGTTTTTCTTCTCTCATGTATATGCATGTATTTGTAATTGTATTATCTACATTTTATTTTTATTTTTGCTCGTGTATATATGTGTATGAATAAATTGTTTGTTTTCTTTTTGGCAATATTTGAATTTGAATGAGCACAGCATCAGCTGATGAAAAGCGAAATGCGCGTATTCGTGATGCATAAGTCTGTACGCAGCTCATTATCTCAAGAATTCATTGTATTTGATCATACAATTTAAAATTTTGCAATTTATTTGTATGCAATTTTTTCTTTAGGAAGTTCCACTTTACTAGAGACTGGTGTAACGACAGAAGCTAGTATCTCAAATTGTTCTTTTAAACCGGTTGTTTTCACAATATCAAGTTGTTTATTTGTAAACGGATATGAAACATGTGATATTTTGTGATGTGTAATATTTCAATGGATATAGATAATTTCAATTCAATTTATTAAAACACACAAAACAAGACAAAACAAAATGACAAAGAATTACAAAACAAATAAAATACAATAAAATGTTACAAATATAAAAAAAAACATGGGCTTTGTGTTTGGGTGTGTTGGAGAAGAGAAAATAAGAGAGGAAGATCATTTCAATTCAATTATTATAAAACACACAAAACAAGACAAAACAAAATGACAAGAATTACAAAACCAATAAATACAATAAAATGTACAAATATAAAAAACCATGGGCTTTGTGTTTGGGTGTGTTGGAGAAGAGAAAATAAGAGAGGAAGATACCTAGCCAACTATGGTTTCCCATGTAATAGGCAGGCAAAGAAGAGAAGAGAGAGGTGATGAGGAAAAAAGGGAAGGGAGTAATGGGGGAAAGGAAGAAAACAGAGGAATAGGTACGCAAAATAAAGATAAGCAAGTCCACTGAAAAATGAAAAAAAATATGATAAAACAATGCTGGAGCAGAAATCTTGAGTGTTATATATCTGAATGGACGAAGAAATTACTGTATGTCCAGTTTTTATATCCAGTTTAATTTTTCCGCTGATCTTATTGTCCATGAGAAAGTGATTTTTCTAAAATGAGGGTTATTTTATTTTCAGGTTCAAGTCATGGTTCGGATCTTCACCTGAGGTTTGCTGATGAGCCACTCTATCAGTTCTATAATGAAACAGTTACCAAAGAAGAGCTCAACAAGTGTTATTCGGTTAGTATCCTTCAACTTTATAGGCCCGGTTGCACAAAAGCCGGTTAAATTTTAACCGTGATTAATTTCACAAGAACCAATTAGATTATAAACATTTATGAAAGTAACCAAAACTCCCTTATTTTTGGGTATTTTCGGAAATCAGACTTACGCCTCTAGTATTTGGGGGTGCTGGATCCAAATCTGAAATTAGAATATTTTATTCATAAGGACGTTAGAATATCAGAAGAAAAGAGGTGAGTAATCAATTGCGAAATGTGAATCCGCAAGAAACATTTATTTGCGGCACATTGTGCTGGCGCGAGGAACTGTCTAGTTAAAATGACCGTTTATATTTCTCGAGCTCCCATGATTCGAACTCTATAGTGAGGTCCACGTTATAATGGCAGTGTTGATTAGCTATCCTTGTGTTATTGCTATCCTTGTCTTCATTCAACAAAGCTGATAGCGCTAACTGTTTCGCGCTTTGCTCTGTTGCCAGATCGTCTTTTAACAATGTAGAATTAATAGTAATTAACAAAATATTTCATCTTAATTATGTAAATGACATTTGAAAAATATAATTATTGCTTGATAATATATAATAATTGATTATTTCAAACGATAATGAACAGTTAGCTCAACTGACACTTAGGCGACTCAGGTGGAGAAGAGACTGGACTCTAGTGGAGAGCATGTGTTTCCAAATGGTGACACTCAGACCAGTCGATTCTAGTCTCCGCGACGTCACCATTTCAAAACACATGCTCTCCACTAGAGTCCAGTCTCTTCTCCACCTGAGTCGCCTAAGTGTGAATTGAGTCTTAATATTACATCAATAAACCTATATCAGCTACCGTCTATAGATCACTTTAATGATCCGGATCAATTGATCTTGTTCACTGCCACGAGCCAATCAGAAGACCAGGATTGGAACTTCCTAAGGTCACGTGACGTGTCTAGTATTTGCGTCATGTAAAAAGCAATGGTTAGATAGGCGTTTGATTACTAGTTTCCATTCTGTACCTATTCTCTGACAAGAGGATCGGCAACGTTGTTCTCCTATCTTTCTCCACTGCCATTATAACGTGGACCTCACTATAGTCAGGTTGCTGCATTAAATCTGTAGTAATGGAAACGAATATTGATATATTTATGAGTTTATTCAGGTTTTCGACAGTACTTTACTATCTTCCTTCTTTTAGCCGAGTTCTCCATCCTTGTAAGCATTTTTACTAGCGTTCTGAATGTATTTCACTGGGTCGATGTCAAACGAGGCCACCGACAGAAGAGGACCCTTCTAAAAGCACAGAAGCAACAGTGGTGCCACCGACTACTGCGACCTGGTAAAGAGTCCTCAAATGTCGCCTGCGGCAGGTGACAGTAGAGGACTCTTTAATTTTTGCACAGCCCCGACATTTCAGGACTGAAAATCAGTCCTCAAATGTCACGTCCCCATTTCACTCCTGTTTGCAGACAAGAATTTCTTAAGCAAACAGTATTGTTTGAATATAAGAATGTCTTAAGCAAACAGTATTCAATGACCTGTAATATCATTTGTGTAACGGAACTTGGTATATAAATGTTGTCATTGAATAAAACTTGATTTGATTTGTCTCTCCTCTGATTCACCATCTCTCAAATTCCTCATTACCATGTCCTCATCCACTTCATCCTCCAAGACCTTCTAGGTGTTCCTCTCCTCCTCCGCCCCAGTCCACTGCAGATATATTGATACAGTATTTTATTATCAACTCTATTGCATAATTCTCAATATTTGTCATGTGTTTTGTGAACAGAGAGACGACAGTAGCAGAGGTAGTGTAGCAGACTTTGATTCGGATGGGTACGAGGAGATAGGCAGTGACCGACTGCTTATATCGAGGCCCTCAGCCATGGATCTGATTGCTCCCAAACAGGGGCACCATAGGACTCTCTGGTGCGAGATACCCGAGGTTATCAACAGCGAGATATTAAGTGAGTAGACTATTCAAAAAAATCTGGTGTGGTACACTCACACAACTTTCCTTGCTCATTGAACTGTAAGCCTCATTCTTAAACGAGAATAATTTAGGGGAATAACATAATGACGATTGGCGGCAATATATTATGAATGAAAAACACTAAGAAATTGTCAAAAAATTTGACAGATTTTTTTTTTTTTGACAATTTCTTAGTGTTTTTCATTCAATATGAATAATTACCACAATATCAACTTCTCAACTACACAAAAAGGCAATATATTTGAAACTACGATAAGACTACTATATCTATATATATAAAAGCGAAATGGCACTCACTCACTCACTCACTCACTCACTCACTCACTCACTGGCATAACTAAAAATCTACCGGACCAAAAATGTTCAAATTTGGTAGGTGTGTTCAGTTGGCCCTTTAGAGGCGCACTAAGAAATCTTTTGGCAATATTTCAACTCTAAGGGTTGTTTTTAAGGGTTTAAAGTTCGTCTTTTAGCATGTATATTCTTCTTCTCCCAATCTCTTAATTAGAATTGAAATTTCCATATCATATGTTACTATAGAACTATAATCTAGATAGAGTACCTCTTCGAAACAGTTGTTAACTGGCAACTAAATCAATAATTTTGTCAGGTTGGCATTAAGTTGAGTTGATTTTGTTAGGTTGGCACCAAGTTGAAGATTTAAATGAATTTATCGCGGAAAAATTGATTGGGCACTGCTACGTCAATCCTGGGAATATTATATTACTAGCGTCAGGCTCGCTTCGCTCGCCATATCTGTTTAGCCAGACGTTTAGTCTGGACCCCGACTGGATTGTCCTATTATAATATGATAAAAATGAAAAAATGCAGGCGAGCGAAGCGAGCCTGCTGATTTCATTCTTGGACGATCCAGTCGGGGGTCCAGGGGGCGGAGCCCCCTGGCTAGACGGATATGGCGAGCGAAGCGAGCCTGACGGCTAGTATGTTTATATAATATCATTGTTTTCAGAGTACTTTTTCCTTTGTGCAAATTTTGAAATTCGATGATTTTTTTAAAAGTTGTCAAAACAGCTGATCTACAGATGAAATATCTCGACTTAGTGTTCTTTTTATAAACTGCTCTACCTACCTACCTCATGCACGAGAATGAGGTTACAAAGTCCATTTCTCAAGGATGGGGTGGACCCCCCATTAGTTTCCCAGGAAAAAGACTCATGCCAGTTGATAGAGCTGAATTTGAAAAAAATCGGTCAAGTCACATTTGAGAAAATCGTGAAAAACATGGTTTTTTAGTCATTATCTGCCATTTTTCTAAAGAATATCACGGAACTCCTCCAATTTTCCCAGAAATGAGACTCATGTCAGTTGATAGGGCTTATAAATAGCTATTCATAGTATAAATTTGAAGAAAATCGTCAGAGCCGTTTTCGAGAAAACCGTGAAAAACAAGGTTTTTTAGTGATTATCCGCCATCTTTCTCAATAATATTACGGAGCTCCTGCAATTTTTCCAGAAATGAGACTCATGTCACTTGATAGGGCTAGTAAAAAAAAAATAAATAGCTATCCATGGTATAAATTTGAAGAAAATCGTTAGAGCCGTTTTCGAGAAAACCGTGAAAAACATGGTTTTTTAGTAAGTATGCGCCGTTTTTTCTGTCATCTTGAATTGAATTTCTTATTGTCGGATCCTCATGGTATAAGGACCTTAAGTTTAAAATTTCAAGTCAATCGGTTGATTAGGACTGGAGTTATCGTGTTCACAGACATATACACACACAGACCAACACCCAAAAATCATGTTTTTGGACTCAGGGGCCCTTGAAACGTATAGAAAACATGAAATTTGGGTACCTTAATTTTTTTTGGAAAGCAATACTTTCCTTACCTATGGTAATAGGGCAAGGAAAGTAATTAGAAAATTGAATAAAATACACAGATACCTTTTAAAAAACAAAATTTAGATTCATTAAAAGCACTTGTACAGTCCGGGTGCTGTAGCTTTGCCTGTCGGCGGAGGGCCACTAGAATACAATACTACCCAAACAAAAACATCCAACATTTTTGAAAATGTATCTCTCCATAAGCAACAGATGCTTTTTGTATCTTCTTAAAAGCAACGTTTTGCATCCATAAAGATACACAAGGAGCTTTAATGTATCACTCCATAACTAACAGATGTTTTTTTGTATCTTCTCAAAAGCATCGTGTTGCATTCATAAAGATACACAAGGAGCTTTAGTGTATCTCTCCATGACCAACAGATGTTCTTTTGTATCTTCTCAAAAGCATCGTGTTGCATCCGTAAAGATACACAAGGAGTTTTTTTGGAGTAAGGTCCTTTTAGCAAAACACAGCCAATCAGCTGACATTCGTTCAACATGCTCTTTCAATTGTTGGTGATACGTTGCAACTCTCTCATTCATGAAGAATCTCTGTGTGTAGGGAGCTTCCTTCATCTAGGGATCTAGGGTCTCTGAGGGCTGATGTTCCTGCAAAGCCGTAAATATTACCCCGCCAACCATACCTTGCCTATATGCCGTTTCAAAGTTACAGGACGCCTACTTTTTTTGTATCTCATTCGTTTCAAATAGCAATTATTCAGTGGCATAATCTTAAGGGTAGCTGCCAAGCCTAACTAGTCTTAACTAGTAGTTCTGTGAACAGTAGACCTCGCGCACAGTCAGTTACATTGACCTGTTGTTGTTTTCTCAAAAATAATAAATAATTTATCAATTAAACATATCTAGAAAAAATCCTAAATAAACATGGAGCTTTCAGTCCTATATCGTACCGTGACGTGTCGTCCCGGAATGTGAGTGTGAGCGCTGTTATCAGGTCTGGCTGCAACTGTCTACAACGTTGATGGAAACATACATTTTCAAGATGTTCGATGTTTTTGAACGGTTAGTATTATAGTCCTAAATAAAAATCCTAAATAAACATTGATCTTTCAGTCCTATATCGTACCGTGACGTTGTGTGAGTGTGAGCGCTGTTATCAGGTCTGGCTGCAACTGTCTACAACGTTGATGGAAACATACATTTTCAAGATGTTCGATGTTTTTGAACGGGTAGTATTAAAGTCCACTAGACAGCTGATTTATGATGAAAAATTCTATAGTCTGATTTTTACTCTAATATTGGCGCATGAAGGAGGCTCCTTTTTCCTTTTATATTATCCTTGAAATGCAAAATTTCCAAAAACCTTGAATATACGTCGTCGCGCAATTTAAAAAGGAACATACCTGTCAAATTTCATGAAAATCTATTACCGCGTTTCGCCGTAAATTCGCAACATATTAACATTCAAACATTTAAACATTAAGAGAAATGCCAAACCGTCGACTTGAATCTTACATCTCACTTCGCTCGGTCAATAAGTAAATATTATTGTTGATGTATTATTTGAGAAGGTATGAAGTCTGGAAAAACATCGATATTTCATGTTTTAACGTGAAATAGAGCGTTTGCAATGAGGCGCGACGATGCCGAATACTGAGAGCCCAGCGGCTGATATTGGCAATGAAATTTTCGCTGGAAGAGAGGCGGGCAAGGAATAGGTTCTTTGATCATTGCAGTGGATAGGAGCCAGAGCTATTGCAAGTGCTAGAGTAAGCCTCAGTCCGAACATTAGCGATAACAGCCGACTGTAGCCGAAGCGAGTTTGTTCTTCACCTGTAGTCGGGCTAGAAGTGAAGCGAGTCTACAGTACGCGTCCCGTACGATTCCCCACTGTGACGTCACCAGCGAAATGTCTCATTCCTGCCGCTATACTTCCAGTATTCTAGGTTCCCCGTTGTGACGTCAACAACAGACTGCTTCAGTATCCCTCGTATGGTGTCAGCATTGGGATTCCCTATTGTGACGTCACCCACAGACGGTCTCAGTCTTCCGCCCATGACGTCAGCACTGGGTGGATGGTTGATTGTGACGTCATCGGTGGGAGGCCAGGATAGCATGCTGTCCAGTTCTTGTTCGCGGTAGATGAGGAGTTGGCATTCGAATTCCTGTGGAATAAAGAAGAAAAATTTTGTTAGTTTGGGAAAAAATTGGATTTGCTTTCGCTGTTTAAGATTAGCTTAGAGTGGGGATGCTTGTATTACATTAAGTAAGCTTGAATTACACTAAACCTAGCGCCGCAGTGCAAGATGGTTTCTTACAGCTTGGCGTTGTTGTCATTCGAGATGAGTATCTGGCTTGGAAGTGTTTCGGCCGCATTGCAGGATGACTGTTAACGGTTGCCGGAAGCTCAACAGCTCGATTTTTTTTGTGATAGAGAAATTCTGATTGCAGATTCGTTCTCAGCGACCCCAAGTTTAGCCTAAAGGCTCAGAATGTCAACAATGTTTTTAAATAATTAAAAATCATCAAGAAAAGTCATTAATATAGTAGTACACCACGTTTCTGGGAACTTTTTACTGGTGACTGGAGTTATTATTGACACACAAAAATCAAAATAATCGTGAGAAAGAAAACTGCTGATGAACGCGAATAAGACCGCCACTCCATTGTTCTATTGTCTCGGCTGCTTGGCTGAGCCTGGCTGGAGGGATCAAATAACCGACTGGTTTGATCTTTCGTCTGTCCACTAGGCGGAACTACGCCGAACATTGCTGGGTGGAAGACGTTACTGCGGCCGCTCGCATTCCCACCAACGCTGCTATTATTTGCTGTCTCAGCGCCTAGTCCGATTCAGCCAAGCAACCAGCCTGCACTGCGGAGCTAGGTTTACTGCGGCCGCTCGCATTCCCACCAACGCTGCTATTATTTGCTGGCTCAGCGCCTAGTCCGATTCAGCCAAGCAACCAGCCTGCACTGCGGAGCTAGGTTTAGGGCCTCTTCACATTATGCTATGACTGTGCTGAAATAACTCTCCAGAAGACCTAGTCAGTCATCTCCAAACATTGAAAGCTAAGCTACAGTACGCGTCCCGTAGCTTCACCTTCATGTCTTTAAAATGGCATATAGGCAAGGTATAGTTCGCGGGGTAATGTTCACGGCTTTGCAAAAACATCAGGCTTCAGAGAAACTAGATCCCTAGATGAAGGAAGCTCCCTACACACAGAGATTCTTCATGAATGAGAGAGTTGCAACGTAGCTCCAACTATGGAAAGAACATGTTGAACGAATGTCAGCTGATAGGCCACCCAACTCCAAAAGAACATCTGCTGCTTTTGGAGAGATACATTAAAGATCCTTGTGTATCTTTTAAGATGCAACAAGTTGCTTTTGAGAATATACATAAGAACATCTGTTGCTTATGGAGAGATACATTAAAGATCCTTGTGTATCTTTTCGGATGCAACACGATGCTTTTGAGAAGATACAAAAGAACATTATGCTGCTTATGGAGAGATACATTAAAGATCCTTGTGTATCTTTTAGGATGCAACAAGTTGCTTTTGAGAATATACAAAAGAACATCTGTTGCTTATGGAGTGATACATTAAAGCTCCTTGTGTATCTTTTTGGATGTAACACAATGCTTTTGGGAAGATACACGTTGCTTTTCAGCAGCTCTTTTATACAAAAGAGCATCATGGAAAAATACATTTTCAAAGATGTTGGGATGTTTTTGAACGGGTAGTATTGTAGTCTAGTGGCCCTACGCCGATAGGCAAAGCCTATCAAAATTACCATAATATAATGTTTACATTGAGATGAGGTTGGCACGCGTGAACATTATAATATGATCATATGATATTAAATCGTATGGCCTACTCATATCACTTCACGTCGTGTCTCAATATGAGGCCAGCTTTTAATGTCAGCTGGTGGTACGGCTACTACAGCAAACCTGTTACTTTTAGCTGTCAATCCATATTTTTTGAAGTGACTAACATGTTACTTTCAAAGAACATCATGTGATTTTGTAGTTATTTAATATTCCTGAACCCTCAGTCATATATATGCTCAGAAATCAATCATTCAATCCCAAATGAAAATGTCAACATTTGTAATTTTTCGCAGAAACCCTCTCGAAGGACGAACGTCGCATTCAGGAAGCGAAATTCGAGGTGATGACGTCAGAGGCGTCCTACTTGAAATCGCTGACTGTGCTGGAAAAACATTTTGCCAACAGTGCGGCATTCAAGGATGAGTCAGTGCTGCCAACAGAGGACCGCAAAAGTCTGTTTGGCCACCTAACTGGTGTCAGAAGGTGAGTCAAATCATAGGGAAAAGATAGCAGAGTAAGATGATGCCATGGTTTGTAGAATATTCATTCAAAGTTTGCAAGTTTTTTTATCAAATTATGGTGTAATTATTATTTAACGAAAATCCCAATTAAATGCTGTAAATCACCCCGAAGACTTCTGCTACTGCAAATATTGACAACAGGGTAAACAGCTAGATGGAAATTCGATGAGAGCTACTATCCAAAAATTATTTGCCAGCCCGGGTATCGAACCCAGCACCTCCTAATTGCCAGTCAGGAATGCTTAGCCTTACACCAAACTGACAATCTCTGGATAGCAGCGCTCATTTTATACAAAGCTATAGCGGCCAGCCAGTCTACACATAAAAATTACAGCATTTAATTTGGATTTTCGTTTAATAATAATAATTAATTCATTAGCATTTGGATAATTGCAATATCTCAGTAATTTCCATCCGTAGACTGGTTAGCCGCTAAAGCTTCGTATAAAATGAGTGCTGCTATCCAGAGATTGTCAGTTTGGTGTAAGGGTAAGCATTCCTGACCGGCAATTGGGAGGTACTGGGTTTGATTCCTGGGCTGACAAATAATTTTTGGATAGTAGCTCTCATCGAATTTCCATCTAGCTGTTAACCCTGTTGTCAATATTTGCAGTAACAGAAGTCTTCGGGGTGATTAACAGCATTTAATTGGGATTATGCAATCTCTAATTTAATTACATATGTAGCCTAATTATGGTGTTGAGTATCTAGTGGAGATGATACTGTATCATATTGTGGTTATACTCTATTATGTATGGTGTGTATCATATTGTGGTTATACTCTATTGTGTA
>NW_024091931.1:0-17618 GCF_014356525.2 Nilaparvata lugens | reverse complement strand
ATTCAGAATTTTTTTCAGCCTATCTATCATGGATCTTAACGATATACACCTTGAAAATCTCGTGTTCTATTGAAGTTCGTTACTATTCATAGAAACTTGAGATGTTTGTATTATGTAGATCGATGTTATGTAATATCACAATCAGAGAGAATAGAACTATAAATAAAAATATAAATCTGAGTACCGTTTTCAAATTATTTCGTCACGAAATGTTTCGGCTATTAATGCCATTTTCAAGTAAAATCTACTTGAAAATGGCATTAGTAGTTGAAACATGTCGTGACAAAATAATTTGAAAACGGTACTCAGATTTATATTTTTATTATATTCAAAAGCCTTAAAGAAAAAAGAGATTAGAACTAAATTTCTATTCCACTCTCTCTGGTCACAAACTATAGGTACTAAATACTGATTTTCTGTCCTCTTGAAAATCTCATTCATTGAGATGAATAATCTTTTGACTCACTTTGAATGATTCATCATTCCTGTTGAGAATCATTCGCTCCTGATTAATTCTGAATAAAATTAATGATTCTAACAAACTGGTTTTCTAGAACTTATATTTTGATGGCATGTGGTGATTTCAAACGCTGTGATCACGTTATTTCTAAAGATTTTCTCATTACAACCCTCGGCATGGTATGGGAATTTTTTTTAGGTTGTATTTGAACATAGAATAGATAGCTACACACTTACTAGCTACTACCATAGAATAAACAGTCTTATAGGTTTTCTCTACTACTAGGTTTAGGTTTCTACGTGTACACAGTAGGGATGGGTATCGAAATACAAAACATTGATGTTTTTCTCACCTTCATCGATAAGTGAAAAATCTGGTGTGGTGCACTCACACAACTTTCCTTGCCGTTATGAAAATTGATCACCTGACGCTAGTGTAAACGCGCATCTCAAGTCAAAGATCTGAGCCAGCTGGTGACAGTTCAATAACACTGGATACAAACAAGATCTGTATCTCTTCATAGTGAATGATATAATAGAATCAGAGTTGCCAAAAGTTTGCAATTGAATAATTACATTTTCTCAAATTTCATGCTTATTTTCAATTTTAGGTGAAAATGTTACTGGACATCAATTGAAGAGATTTCCATGTTCAATTTTTTCCACTCGAAATTTTTCGTTCAAATTATATCTGAGGAATCTAAAATCGGACTTTGCATAGATGGGGCGGAACTCCTGAAATTTTACAGATATGGAACTTATGGCAGTTGATATACCTTATCAATGACTATTTTAGGTATAAATTGATCAAAATCGTTGGAGCCGTTTTCGAGAAAATCGCGAAAAACCCGGTTTTTGACAACATTTTATCCATTTTAGCCGCCATCTGAATCGCATTTGATCGAAATTGTTCATGTCGGATACTTATAGCGTAAGGACCTTAAGTTCCAAATTTCAAGTCATTCCGTTAATTGGGAGATGAGATATCGTGTACACAGACGCACATACACTCATACACACACACACACACACACACACACACACACACAACACACACACACACACACATACAGACCAATACCCAAAAACCACTTTTTCGGACTCAGGGGGCCTTGAAACGTATAGAAATTTAGAAATTGGGGTACCTTAATTTTTTTCGGAAAGCAATACTTTCCTTACCTATGGTAATAGGGCAAGGAAAGTAAAAACATCGAACAGTAAACATCGATGTATTGCCCTAAGTTTTTACGGATGATACTACGAAGACTATTATATCCTTAAAGCTAGCTATAGGTTTCATCTGCTACTACTTACTACTAGCAATATTTATTTATTGCCGATTTTCCATGTAAGGTGAAAAATCATTTCAACATTTTCAAAAATTGTAGAGGAGAACTGAAGCCGTTATTCACGAATGAGATCATAGAAGAGATGAATCTCTGTTTGAAAATGTTATAATTAGATCATAAAACAATGTTTGTTTGAATCATCGTAACACGTGAACGTTTGGAAAGTTATTCCCATCTCCCAATGTTGTTTTTCCATGAAAATGTAGTCGTAAAATGTTACAATTCTTGTAAACATCATCCAATTGAAAGCTTTTCCTCATCAGACAACAAACATGTTTACTAATCGAAGCTGCAACATTTTTACATGAACTGATTCACTCAAGTCGTATATGATTCAGGAAATCTCTCATCATAAACAGAATTTAATGTTGTTGCTTTTCTAGGAAATTCCGTATTAGTTCATGTTCATGGGAAGACTCAGAGACAAACGAATTTAGTTTGAAAGGTAGCTTCGTAATATGTGTTACAATGTTGCTGTAATGCTGTAAAAGTGTAGAACACAACAAATTAATAAAAAACAATGGAGTTATAAAAACATGGAGTACCCTTTTTATTTAAACATTTCAAAACTCTAAAACATTTTAACAACTTCTAGTTTCGGCCTACTTTGGCCATACAAGTGAAGTGAAGTAATTCTATGAAATGGCTAACACAACAAAGTAGGCCTATGAACAAATAGGAGAGTTTCATATATATTTCCACCTTTTAATGACTCGAGATTTTGGTGAAGGGCTGTTCACCTTGATGTGTCCAGCTTGAATGTTTTTAATTAAATTTCGAAACCAATTTTGTGTACTGTTTTTTGTAGTACTGTACTTATCCATTTATCCCCTGTTTGACCTTCACCAAAATAAGCTTCACAAAGCTTCTATAGTGAGGTTCACTTGAATCTGTCAGCATTGGTTAAATTATTAATTATATTTTTCAAATCAACATTATTAATTATATTTTTCAATCAACAATTATTAATTATATTTTTCAAATCAACAATTATTAATTATATTTTTCTAATCAACAATTATTAATTTATTTTTCAAATCAACAATTACTAATTATATTTTTCAAATCAACAATAATTATTAATTATATTTTTCAAATCAACAATTATTAATTATATTTTTCAAATCAACAATTATTAATTTTTTTTTCAAATCAACAATTACTAATTATATTTTCAAATCAACAATAATTATTAATTATATTTTTCAAATCAACAATTATTAATTATATTTTTCTAATCAACAATTATTAATTATATTTTTCAAATCAACAATTACTAATTATATTTTTCAAATGAACAATAATTATTAATTATATTTTTCAAATCAACAATTATTAATTATATTTTCAAATCAACAATGTCTAAATGAAGCTTCTTAGGTAATACAGTAATTTAGGCTTACATAGAGAAAAATGTTTTAAATGAGCATTGATGTTTATTTATAAGGAATGCCAAACAAAGCTTCAACAGTAATAATAATCACAAACTGTCAGCATTAGTTTAAGGGAAGCATTGATGTTTATTCATAAGGAATGCTGACAGTTTGAAATGAATCTCTCACTGTAGTTTGCTATCGGTATGACCCAGTAGAAGAATAGTAAAGTTTTAAGTACGGAGTATGTCTCATTCATGACTTCTGGTATTGCGTAACTATGTGTGTACTCAAACACAATATCGTACGTGCCAAGTGAAAATAATGTGTCCCAATATCCTCTTAGTTGTGTGTTAATTTCATTCATGATTTCATCATCTGCGACGACAAATCCTGTTGGTTTCAATCTTCATTAATAATGCATTTTTATGAAGTTTTCAGATTCTTTTGTGTTGGTGCAATGCATTTGCATAAATATTGCAATATTTTAATCTACTCGGCAAGAAATTTGTTCATCTTTCGAAAATAGTAATATTTTATGAGGTAGGTTGGCCTATTAATGCGGTTGGGAAGTAGCTGTTACTACTTGATAAAACAATAAAGAATTATCTCATCAAAGAAATATCTTTGGAGATGATTGTGTTGTTTCTAGTATAATTTCAATAAGTAAACTTCCTCCTAAACTTCGCTAATTATATTTATACTGTAATTGATGTACGTACCTACACATATTCTCAATGTTTATACTCTAGTATTTGGTATCGTAGGTAAAACACATTTTTATTCAGGAAAGGTTTTCAAGTTCAAATATAGTGTGTAAATTGAAGTTGGTTTGAAAATTGCAAGCGGGATTTTCATGGGAAGGAGCGCAGATTCAAGCCCTGTTTATTTAGTCTATAATTAGAGGTAATAAAGCATGAAGATAAAATGTGTATTTTATTCCACTTGACAAAAACAATATTAGGGCTAATTTTAGTAGATTCAAACTACAAGCTGGATTTTCATGACTCAGATCACACACTTTCAAGCCCTGTTTATCGAGTTTATGGTTAGAGGTATTGATTGAGCGTAAAGTAAAAAGTAAAATGTGTATCCAATATAAACAATATTAGGGCGAATTTTAGTAGATTTAAATCATTTTCCTCACTTTTGTTTCCACGTGATAAATAAACAAATTATTTATTTATTTCAAAGTGTTTAATAATAAAGTTCATTTTATTCATAATTATACATTAATAATATCATGTAAAATCTCTAAGAATAATTCCTCTATCTGTTTACCTCAGAAGGTAAACACCTGAATACATTTTAAAACCTTGTCATACATACACTGTCTATAGTTTTATATAAATTTATTATTTCAGTCCATTAAAGTTCCTGTTAAAACCAAGTTTTCAAAAAAATTGCTGTGCTTTAGAATTTAAAAATGGAATTTCAATGAGAGTGACCTTCATTATTATTGATTTATTACTTTACCGGTAGCCTACACTTTAATGGAGTTACCTACCGTCTTGGAATTCTTCAAATTTATGTACCTGAAAGATGAAATTTTTAGTCTCTGATGAACAATAATCTCAAATTTGAATTATTGAAATACAGTGAGTCCGAGTACAATAATATTCTCATCACAGTAATAGCTTTTGAATAATTTTGTGCTTGTTGAATTAAAATTATTGAGAGAATAATTTTGTGCTTGTTGAATTAAAATTATTGAATTAAAGGGTACTAAAAGGTTTTTGTATTGTTTTTATGAATTTGTACAAAAGTAGCCCATGTAAGTGGAGTGTTTTTAACAAATTATTTTATGAAATTCCAGTCTGGATTGAAAATTTCAATAAAATAATTTAATAGGGTGATTTGAAAATAGTGTGGTGGATCCATAATAACTGCACATTGATTAAACTATATTGAATTACAATGAAAGGAATGCAAGGAATGTTGGAGTGAACAGCGTTTGGTATGGATTACTACATAGGAGCCTAGTGATAGCTGGCAGGTCCTACGTGAAAGAAGTCACGTAATCTTGATCCGTGATGAATGGGTGCTGAGAGGCAACTTGACAACAGGCATGTAGGGTTCTGAGATGCTGGGGGAGCATGGAGAGGGAAGATTGGATAGAGAGGGTGGATAGGATAGAGAGGGTAGATGGGATAGAGAGGGTAGATTCGATAGAGATGGTTGTTGGATAAGGTGGTAGTGAGGTGGAGAGGTTAGATGTGGTAGAGATGGTAGATCGGGTAGAGAGGGTAGATAGGGTAGAAAGGTAGATTGGGTATAGAGAGGATAGATATATAGAGATAGATTGAGGGTGTATATGAATAAGGAGGTAGATAGAGAGAGTAGATGGGACAGAGAGTATAGATGTAAATAGGATAGATGGGGTAGAGAGTGTAGATGGATAAAGAGGGTAAGTATGATAGAGAAGCTGGATGAATAGAGAGGGTAATAATAGTCTAGAGAAGGTAAATGGATAGAGAGGGTAGACAGCTAGAGAGGGTAGATTGGAAGGAAAGGTAGAAGTGAGCTTAGATGAGAAGATTTGTTAGATTAATCAGATAGAGCATCTCGAAGCGTGTTGGTGCTGTGTCTTCCAAAAGTAGAAATTTTTCAAGACATTTCGACACTTGAAAATGACTCTTGAGAGTTGAAACAAGTTTTGTTGTGATAAAATGAAAGGGTACTTTATAAGTTTTATAGTATTTCAATAATTTCAGTAGCCCCAAAAAGAAAAGTAACTATTTAAAATTTCAAAGACTTGACAACTTATTTGACAGATCTATCAGTTTTCATTTGATGATCATCCAATATTGTAAATCAGTTTTTTAACATTTCAGTTTCAAAAACTTCAACTGAGTTGTGGTCGATGTTGTAGAAACGTTCCATGATGAAATAAAACACATAGATGTTGTCAGTTTTCTACACTTTAATTTGGTACACGACCATGGTTTCAGTTTCATTTATTCATTAATATACAGGTAAAAGTAAACATATGTACAATAAGATGCTGTTGAATTGAATCAAAATGGAAAAATATATTTTGTTTTACTGGATAGTTTTATTCATACTGACATGAGTTTTCATCCTCATTGTATAGTTTTCTTCTCTTCTTCTTTTTCATCATGTTTCTACTTAACTGATTCCATTTTCCTGTTTGAATTCCTTTATTCGCTTCGAATTATGATGTCATACGCGTTGAAACTTGTGTGTTATTTAAATAAAACACAATAAATTCATATTACAATATTGTATTTGTTTCTCATCCAATAAAAAAATGAAGTAAAACAAGTGAAAAACAACGGTATTTTTCTATTTTTGCATCACTGATTGATCGTCCATGATAAATTCGATGTGGAATTTATTGTTTGTTGAAAAATCCAATCAAATTCGTTAGTATTTACAAAAACTTCCAATTTAATTAGTGAAAATGGAATTTCAATCATGAAAAATGTGTTGGACGGACGCACATCAGTTGAATTGCTTTTATCTTATTGGACGCACTTGAAAAACGTCCAATTCAATTGCGAGATTGCCAGAAGGGAATGCAATCGAAAAAGGCGAGAATCAAAAGAAATGTAGTGAATCAAGGGATTGCTTGGAAGCGGAAAAAGGAATAAAAGAATCGGTATGACAAGGAGAGCGTGAAATAGAGAGAGAGGGGGGAGAGAAAGAGTGAGAGAGTGAGGTAGTTAGTGTGTGAGGAAGCGAAAGAGTGATTGGGAGTGGGAAGTTATATTGTTGAGAGAATGGAGAGTATTGAAGAAGGAAGTATTGGAGAGTGAATAAAAAACTGGAGATAAAGGAGCAGAAGAGAGTTAGTTGCACATGAAGATAGAAAACTGGAAAAGGATCGAGAAGAGGTACAGTATCAAAGAGGGATGCAAAAGACTATAAGATTATATTGGGAGTGAGGACCTATACTAATGAAAAGGAAACAACTTGGAGTGAAAGAATACTGATGGAAATTAATGAGAAATTTCATTTATTCAAATGATAATTAATGAATAATTATTACTAAACAAAAATCCAAATTAAATGCTGTAAATTAAGAAAGAATACATTTTGTACATTAAGTGATGATAAGAAAGGGAGGTGACGATGGAAAAGCGCTGGTTAGGTTTCTTTTTGAGAGAGAGATAGAGAATTACAAGTAGGATAATGAAATATGGAGGAGAAAGAGAAAGAATATATGAAAATTAAAGAAGAAGAAGAGTAGAATTGAAAAAGGGATGATGGAGAAAGAGATTCTATTTTAAATAATAAATCTAGATATTAACGCAGAAGATGATATAGTGTGTTGGAGAGAGACATAATGAGAAAGGAAGAGGAGAATCAGAAGATGGAGAATAGATTAATATTATAAAAGATGGGGGGAGATAGATAAAGAGGTCCAAGAAAAAGTTTTATATTGTATTAGAAGGACTCTCCTTCTAAGCGAGTGAGGGCATTGTAGGATCAGAGGAGAGATACATAAAAAGTGTTAGTGATACGGTGAGGGTGAATAAGAGGGAAAGATTCAGAGAGCAACTTAGAAGTCTAGAAAATTGAGTTTGTGAAAAGAACCAAGATAACTAAAAATTGTCTGTAATACAAGATGAAAAAGAGCGATTGAGTCAAGAGAGAGAGAATAAGAGAATGTGCAAGGTAAAGAGGAGTATGTAAGATGAGAAACAAATAAAGAAAGATACCAGAAGGAAAAACGCATGAAAAATTCGTCGTTTGCAATCTTCCAGTGTATTGTGCCTCGTATACTAACTGGGCGTCAACACCATACCTTACATTACGATACGACATTGCAGTATTTGGTGTGAAGTATAGAATCTTCTATTGTAGCGTGAGGTTCACTTTAAACTGTCAGCATTCCTCTATATAAAAATGAATGCCTCCCATTCAACTAATGATGACACTATGAAGTGAATCTCACTATAGCGTGGTAGGCACGACCATTTGTAAGAGAAAGAGAGAGAGTGTGTGTGTGAGAGAGAGTTAGCTGGTGGTAGGGTGAGGAAAAGGTTAGAGGGAGTATTCCCGATCGTGCATAGCATCAGTTTATTTGTGAATTTATTTCTTGTGCAAGTTTAGCAGTAAAGGGTTGGAGAAAGAGGGTAGGTTGTGGTTTGCGGGTAAGACGGCCATAACTTTGATCAGCGGTTGAGATTAGTGCATCCTTATCGTACCTGTAAACGTGTGAGGTCGTTGTTAAATCCTTACTAACTCTATATTGCCTACTCTTTTTGGGCAAGGTTCTAGATTTCAAATCTTTGGATAGGATCTTGTCCAACGAACCTAATTAGATATAAATGTATATCCAATTATAATAATTATTTCGTTTGTTCCTGTCTAGTGATTCTTTATGCCAATATTAGAGTAATAATCCACTGTTTTAACAGCTTTGTCATTGAATATGAAAAGGTAATTCAAGATCATGGTCAATATTCAAATATTCAAGGTCATGTCACAAGGCATGGCAACATTTTAAGAGGTGGTCATCTGATTGTATATCACCACAGTCGCAGTGCGGATCGTCAATATGCCACCAGGTTATTATTTTAATGATAATAGTGGAATATATTTATTTATTTAAATTTTTCACAATGAAGCACTGATCGGGAGAGAAAAACTAAGGATACTCCTTGTACTATTTATCTCCCAAATTTAGATAATAAAAAGTCCAAAATAGGGTTATGATTCCACTTTACTAAAATTTAGTCAATTTTCTCTCAAGAACAACAAAAACTAAGATTTTTAAATTTTGACGGTTGAAAACAGAATAAAAAACAAAAATATGTGTCAAAACACACTAAAATGGTGGAATCAGTGTCCAAGGATTAGTATGTTATAGACCGGAAGTCTGAGGTTTTTTACGGTGACAACATTCTATCTTCGAACAATTCCCTACTAAATACAAAGCTAAACTTGCTATTGTTTCAGTAAATAGAATATTTTGATAATATGTATTACTTATGGTAACTTATGGAAATCCCTAATTTGAACTCGGTAATGAACAGTCGTAGCACTTTATTAACGGTAGAAATTAAATAAAATCTGTGAAAAATAGATTGTACCAAAATACCAATGTACCTGTATTCTAGGTACCTTGATTGTACATAAAAGTCTATTCGATTTCCAGTTGTCAGTGATCATTAGTGTAATAGTCTTACTTATTGTTTTAACTTATCTAGATTCTAAACGTTTTGTTTATAGCCTATAAATTGCACTTTAAATTGGACAAAAATAAGAGGTGGTAAGCATAACCTATTTTGGACTATTTCTATTAAAATTTGGGAAAGGATCAGTGCTGGGTTTTAAGCCTGTCGTTCCTTTCCCAATCATCATAATGAGTCAATAATGATATTGTATCTACGAATGTATGAATAAATAAATAAATTTTCAGCTAATAAAGACAGAGTTGCTGTTCCTCTGAGAGGACCCGGAGGTAAGATTTTAACTACTCTGCTGTATGTGATGTAGCGCTGAGACACAGACAATGAATCATTCAATATTAGAATGCCCAATTTTTAAATTTAATGGAAACCTTGACGAGGTGCATCAAGCAACACCAAATTTCATCCAATGGCTAGACACACTAAATTTAACTGTGTGACTTAACCATAGAGAAAGGATAATAAGCATAATATTGCTATATTGCTTGTCTCTGCTTCTACTTAGTAAAGAAAATGATGTTATGTGCTCTATCTCATATATATATATAACTACTATATATAACTATATATAGACAGATATATATTATATCAGGGTGATTCACGAGGATATGCGGTAACTTTGAGAGCTCATTCAATATGTAAAAATAATGAAAAAAACTTATATAAACATAGGTCCGGAAATGTTTCGTTAGCGAGTTATACAGGGTTAAAGATTTCGCCTGGATTTCAGTTCCGCTGAGTAAATGAAGACTCTCTGAAATTCTGGGAAGTTAAATTAGGGGCAAATGCCATTGTTTCTTATGGTTTTTACCTGAAAAATTGATTAGAACAGGTCCCAGAACTGTAAGATGAGTAGTTTTTGAGTAATCCAGTGTAAAATGCAAAAACATTGAGTAAAAAAACACAATTTTTACATTTGGCCAGCAATCGCTTTGTTATTTTACCAATAAACTGATCAAATTTCAGAACAAAACTTGTAGAAAATTTAATTCTAAACAAAACGGTATGATTAAAGTATACAGAAGTGAACAGATAATCAATTAAAGGAAGTTTTATTGAAAACTGTAATGTAAAGTTATGCAATAAAATTACAGTAAATGCTCAAAAATGTTGCCATTAACTTCAATGCATCTTTCTGCTCGTTTAAGAATTGCTCTTGTTGCTTTTCGTAGTTCTACGGGGCTCTCCTTTAACTGCACAAAGGCTTCATTAATCGATCAAGTAACGCCTCACGGGAATTTACTTTGACCTCGTAAACATGATCTTTCATTCATCCCCATATGCAGAAGTCCAATGGCGTATGATCTGGTGACCTTGTTGGCCAGTGTATAGGACCACCACGACCGATCCATTTATTGGGAACTGATGATTTAGATAGGTGGAAACATCATTTGAAAAATGTGGCGGTGCGCCATCATGCTGGAAGTACATCTTGCGTCGCGTTGCAAGAGGAACATCTTCCAGCAATGTCGGTAATCTTCTTGAAGAAACTGTAAGTACGCCTGACCTGTTAAGCGCTCTAGAAAAATAAACGGTCCAATTAGCTTATCATCAATAACACCACACCATACATTAATGTTAAAACGGTATTGAAAGTTACGTTCAATGTTGCATGAGGGTTCTTCTGCCATGAATGTTGGTTTCGTAATTGTTGATACCATCACGAGTGAACTGTGACTCATCGGTAAATAAAATGTACTTAAAGTTGACGATGATTGACTAACCAATTGCAGTACTCCAAGCGATGTTCATTGTCTCCTGGTTGTAAATGCTGTACTTTTTGTTTATGGTAGGGATAAAGGTTGTTCTTATTAAGTGTTCTCCAAACTTTACTTTGCGAAACCTAAACGCTTTGAAATACGTCTTGTACTAATACCTGGACTACGTTCAACAGCAGCAATAATGTTTTCTTCTACATTAACATCATGTTGGCGAGGGTGGTCAGACGGATCTTTACGCTTGGAAGTGATCCTGTTTCCCGTAACGTACGAAATGTAGAAAATAATGGTTCTAGCATTTGGAATTCTACGATAAGGGTAACGTTGTCTGTATTCTTCCACAGCGATTGTAGCATTGCCTTCACATACCCGTAAATAAACACCATATCGGCGTATTCTTCAGTTGAAAATAAGTATGGCATTACTACTCCAACAATTTATAATACTATGGACAAAACAATGCTAACATGGACTAAAATTCAATACGACGAACAGAACAATACACACGTGGACTAAAACTCAGTTGTTACCTCTCAAGGAATTAAAATTCTACATTCAAATCACATCATTGTTGATCAGCACATATTACGAAAAAAAATAAGAAGTATTCAATCATATATTATTTGTACAATAACATGGAAGAATATTCTATTATTTTGTTTGTAACGATAACAATTATTCTTATACTACTTAATTGACGTTTTCAACTACATAGAATGGAAAAACATGGCTTGAAACTACGTTTTCAAGCTTAACATTAACACAAAAATATTAGAAAGAAGTGATTCATAATCATTTGAATGTACCTTATTTATTTATAACTTATACTACTGTATACTTTATTATGTAGTTATTTCTTGTACCATTCTAATAAGGAAAATGAAAATCGATAATTCTCTTCCTTACAAACATAACAAATATAATACCATTATAAATCTTGAGGCTATATGTGCGAAACACTTTTTATTTATCATTCATTTTTTGAGAAGATGAAGTATGTCTAGTACATCTTCATTGAATCATCACTCAGTGTAATTTTCAAACAAAGTTATCACATGGTACCGTAATTCAATAGGTTTAAAAAAATTACTATTTTTTCATTTTGGAGTTATTTTGGTTTTAAAAACTTTTTTCACATTACATGGTTGAGCCTCATTGGTCATCCATTGCTTTCTATTATTTCATCTTTTTTTGTGTATGATCTTTTCCTAAGTACTCAAATTCAAAATTCTAATACAACTTTTACTCTAATTCAATTCACGGTACAAGCAATAACAATAAGATCACAAAATCACACAGCTCAGCAAGGTAACAATCAAATAAAATATTATACAATAGATAATACAATTGACAATCTCAGAAAGAGGACTGAGTTCATAGCTTTTATTTAAACAATATAGAAAATATAATTGAAGTCATATGTGTATATGTGAGTTTTGTCTTTTTTTTCTTTCCTATGTATTACATAATATATTAGTGTTTTTATTTATAAGTTTCATATTTGCAAAGTTTCCATGACTCTCTTTTCTTTGTTTCTTTTTTCCTTTCTTCTTGAATTCTTCAGTATTAGTTACATACTCAGTTCTTCTTCTTCTATCTGCTATACTATAAGTTGCAAGGTTTTCTATTATTTTTTTTGTATTTTGTTTTTTCTAAAACTCAATAGTATATTAGTTAATTATTCTATTTTCATTTTAATGTATTATATTTTCAAATTGTATGCTCCATGTGTGTTATGAGGGCAATAATGGGATTCAGTTCCTGGTGCCCTCAAATATGTAAATTTTCAAATAAATAAATAAATAAAATATTGCTCATTTGAGATATTGGTAGAAAATTTGTAGCATTCAAAAAATTGATGGTCGCTTTCTCCAAAAAAGTTGAACTCAAATTATTCTAGTTTAAACCAACAGCTGACTCATTTAAACTCATTATAATTAATGCACCGCACAGGCCACAGTGCCCATGTAGGCTCATTTCGTAATCTATAATATGAAACTTGATAAAAAGAATTGCAATAACATTTCTTTAGATGTATTTGTTAGAAGTGGACTAGCTTGAAATATTGCTTATCTTTCTCTCTCTCTCTCACTCTATCTCTTCCTTCTCTTTTCCTATATTTCTCTCCCATTCTTGCCGTTACTACTCATATTACTCTTTTCCTTACTTTTATACCCTCTACCAGCCTTTGGGGAACTATAGTTGGCTAGGTATTTTTCCTCCCCTTTTCTTCTCAGCACACTTCATCATGAAGCTTTTTTTGTATTCTTGAAATTTGCATTCTTAATGTATTTTGCATATTGTACTTTTTGTACTTTCTATTTTATATCATTGTATTTTTTATATTGTTTTGTATTTTGATTTCTGTTTTTGTATTGTTTTGAATTGAATGAAATTGATTGTAATAAATTATTGTAATTGGTTGTGTTGCAGTACCAGTTGTACAACAGCAGGGGCGTGGCCAGACAGTACACGGGTGCAGGGGGGCGGGGCGATCCGTTTGCCCAGCACCAGCTGGTGTCGTCCATCTTGTGTCCACCGGGCGCCTACCAGTCGATGGCGTCCCCCGCCAAGCATGTCACTGTGGTCGCCGCAGCTCCGCCCCCCCAACAGCAGCCTCCCCAGCTCCAGATTCAGCCGCCCATCATATCACAACAGGTGAGCCAACATTATGTTACTGAAAATTGGAATAGAATTTATTAAAGTTTTGAGCAAGTTTCTCCATTCATAGGGAGATTTACTCTAAATTATTATCAAGGTTACTAATCTCTTAACTTCTAGGGAGATTCTTGTTTCAATTCATTCAAATGAGATAAATCCATAGGAAATTTCTCATTCCGTTCAATTTAATACTGTATATACTTGTCTATTCAATTTATTTAATACCAACCGCAATGAGATGTGTTAGATCTCTCTGTTGATACTCCATTTTATGATTGCATTTTGGTCAATTAACTTATATATTATAATTGAAATATATTTGACCAAACATGGTGAGGTCTACGGTCTACGTTTCAATTCGACGTGATTTGCTTTTGTGGACCATTTCACATTATTATGTAATCAAGGTTATCAATTATTTTACATATAGAGTGTCCCAAAAAGGAATGAAACATTTCAATTGTTAATAAATCATCATTACTTATGATTTTACAATATTTTTCTTTAAAATGGAAAGTGAATTTTCTGCGGTTAATTGTGGAACACATCAGCTAAAAATGCCTCCACGACTTTCGTGAAACACTTCCACTTTTCCAACAAAATTTGTGTCTCCCTGAAGCCTGGACTCACAGTGGTACTTGGTTTGACAGCAGCAATGTTCTTGATAGACCAACCAAGACGTGGGTGTCCTGGAGGTTTAATATCCAAAAGTGAATCTGTTACCTCAAACTTTTCAATGAATCTCTCAAGTGTTGAACTGATTTAGTGAAATTAGCCGACAGAAAATTCCATACACTTTTCGATTTAGCTTAACATTGCCCGTACTTGTAGTGCGTTTTGTGGATCACAATGTTGTGCTCCTCTGTGTGATGCTCTATGTCAATGAACCTTGATAGAACTGATAGATGCAAAACAGTCAGCATCAGTGCTACCATCCTAACATACCAATAATGGCGTAGAATTCATAATTTTGCGTGCTGTTTGAGACACTTTATATTTTCATTTCATGATATGTTTTTTAATTTGAATTAACACTGATTTGCTGACTATTATTCATCATCTGATGTTGTCTTGATTTTATTTAATAACAGTCTATTATTCTAATTATTATGGTTTGTCGATTGTATTATATCAATTGTTAAATATGACGAGACATTTGTCTTGGCAGTCGGCAGTCACTCTGCATTTGCTGAGTGTTTTTATAAGGATATTTATCAATTCGATGCTGTTTGTTTAGTACGTGCCGGTGTCAATGGTGGACGGCAGCAGTGGGCGTGGCCAGCAGATGCTAGGCTGGGGCCAAGCGGCGGCTGCGGCTGCGGCGGCGGCTGCAGCAGCGGCTGCTGCGGCTCGTGGCCAGATGGCGGCCATTGTGCCGAGTTGGGCTGCGGCACCGCCCCCTCCACCCCCGCAGCCGCAGCAGCAAGATGCCGCCGACTGGGCTAGGCCTCCCCTCCTCGTCGACTCATCCAGTCTCATACAGGTCAGCTTTCCATTCATTTAAGACTCTCAAATTCAATTCATCCACTTCAACACAAAACCATCTTAACCTTACAAAACACCGTAATGCGCAAGCGCAGGTAACGTTACCATTCAATCAGTTCCTTGAATGTAACGTTCTTTGTGATAACGGTTACTGAGCACTGTTTAGACATTCCCAATAATATCAACATATTGCCATTTAGAAGCAAAAACACAACCTTCCTAACCTTTACTTTTACCTTGTGAAGATCCACATTCATTTTACGATATGAATATTGCCGGCACGCAATCAGCTGATCGATGCTTGGTCGTAATCAGCTGACCGTTGCCGAGACACATACTCTGCCGGGTCAGTACTCTGTATGTTAGGTTTTGATGATGATCTCTTTCAATTTATGAACGTTACTGTATATATGGATAGAGTGTTTGTGTTGTAGTTACGATAAGATAAGATGTATTATTTATTCAACTCAGCATGTTATTAGTAAAAATAGAGGAAAATTGTATATACTTTCCCAAATTATCGGATGTGGATAATTTTGCTTGACATTATAATCAGTACTAGACCACAGGCAAAGCCCAAAACTGTCTCTCCTGAATTTTAATGAATACGGATATCTAAGAGAAACAAGCTTAGGTTAGGTTTAGCTAGGATAATGATTGAGGTTGATGTTTGAGGTTTTCAAAGAAAAGCAAGGTATTGTGGTTTCTTTTATAAAATAATATGTGTTTAATACCAGAAAGCATAAATGTTACAAAGGCACTTGAATTACTTATTTCAATAATCTTCAATATCTGAATAGCTCTGAATTTGTGTTGGTATGCATCCTAATTCGAGTAAAGGATTTTCTTTCATTCAATATAATATTTATGTTTATTCAATTTCATACTACTCTTTTCAATCAAATCATGTTTATGTCTAATCTATTCTAGTTTACTAATGTATTGTTTTTATTATAAGACCTATTATATTTAATTTCTAATGCAGTATTATTAAAATCTTATTAGTATTAATATTTTACGCCAAAATCATAATATCGACGGTGTATGGGTATTGATTTCTGAACATTTCAAATATAATTTTGTGTCAATTTTGCAGGACCAGCGGCAAGCGGCCGTATTTGCGACAGAGGTGTACGACAGTCTGGTTGACTCGCCTCAGTCGGGCGCCTGGTCAAAGAGAGGCGGTGGCGGAGTGGGGGGTGGTGGTGGCAAATACACAACTGTGCAGCAGCAACCGCCCACATCGGGTCACCACCACCATCATCATCACCACCACCACAACCACCACCTGACGGTGCCCACCAGGGGTCACCACCAGGGTGGCGGTGGCGACAAGAAGGAGGCCACCCATCTCAGTCCCGTCAAGAAGCGTGTCAAGGAGGGCACACCGCCTACTGCCCTGCGTCACTGGGATGCGCCTCTACAGGTATTCATTCACTCATTCATTTGTTTATTTATTTAGTTTTTGTTTGTTCGTTATGTATTTACATGTACATATTTTCATCCTTCCATTATTATTTATCCATTTATTCATTCATCCTTCCATTATTGTATTAATTTATTTTTTCTTCCATTCATTAACTTATTCATCTATTTATTGCAAACAGAAAACATTCTACAGTACAGTAGGCCTATAAATAAATGAAATTAAGAAATTTCATTCCATTTGTTTATGATAATCATGACTACCAAGGGCCACTTCAATAATTGATATGAATAAAATAGAATGAGTACCCTTTCTTCAGAAATAGCTTTTTACCTCGTTTTACATAACAATAAAACTTTTAAAATTATAAAAATAAAGTTTTCATGGCTTTATATTTTTAAAATGTTTATTGTATTGTTTGTAAAAAGAATAAAAGGTGAGTTCTAGAAAATGGTACTTATTCCATCTTATTCCTACTTATTATTATTTATTATTATTATTATAATTTATTATTATTTTTTATAATTTGAAAACTTATTTCATTTAGTTTTATTTAAATTTGGAGTTTGAATTTATTGGCGGAAGGTACAATGCCTGAATACCTGTGCTTTTGCAGGTGTTTTATCCAGTTTTCTTTGAATTTTGATTAAATTGGCAGAAGATGCAATACAAATGCCTGAATATTAGTGATGTCATTTCATCCATTTTTAATTGAAATCTGGTTTTGATTTATTGGCAGAAGGTACCAATATTCCATTTTTAAATAACCGGTATTATATATTTAATATATATATATATTATATATATATTTAAATAACTGGTATTCCATACCAGTATTCCATTTTTAAATAAATTTTAATTCTATTCTATTGACTGAAGATACAAATGCCTGATTACCTGTGAAGGTATTTCATTCATTTTTAGTGAAATTTCATTTTTATTTTATTGGCAGAAGTTGCAATACAAATACTTGAATACATGAGCAG
>NW_024091930.1:0-17154 GCF_014356525.2 Nilaparvata lugens | reverse complement strand
CTACAATTTATTCCTGTTTATTATTTCATTTATTTTATAATAATTCCTGTTATATTCAATATAAACAATTTTCATAGATAGAGAATAGCTACAGTATCTTATATTCACTTTCTAGAAAATACATGTGAAACAATTGTGGAAAATGCACATTGTAGTGGGTTCTAGCACATACAATATTATTAGATTACAAACTCTACCTCTTCTTTGGTTCTAACCTTCTTATTGTGAACAACTTTTTTGAAATTGCAGCTTTGAATGCTTTATTGAAAAATGATGATACGTATCAAAAAAGTATTTCAGCTGTTGTTTTTTTCCAAGACTAAATTAAAATAATGTGTCATTTAGTGTGATGATCTCTTTCTTTGAGAAAGATTAGTTTAATTGAAATAGATGGAAACAATTAATCAAACTTGAAAAGCTATGAATCATACATTGAAACAAATCCTGAAACAAGAAATCTAGCTTATTGGAAGAATAGCTTCCAAAATTACTAATGAAGCTAACAATAAAAATCAATGACAAAAATTCCAATGTCACTTTAAAAATCATAAATTGAATCTATGAAGTGCATCAACAAATCAATTGCACTCAGCCTATCAGCTTGGAAAATTATGTATTATCAATAAATTCAATCGAAAGAAAATACTGCAATCATGCTATTGAAGAATCCTTACAGACATCGCAAGGAACGGAGAACCAAAAATTTAAATTCTATCAGCCAGTTGTATAAAAGAAAATCAAACCATGAGATGACGTTTTTAATGGAGCCACTGCAGCCACTTCCCTGTTCAGCTCTGTATGATGACGTCATCTTATGTTAATTAAATTACATTTTCTTTTGTGCAACTTGCCATTTGTGTTGGAACTTGGAATTATGACATCCCTATTGCCTGTACAGGTAGATCGTAATTTTCTCTTTTATATATTCGGAACCTACAAGTTATGTATGGTAGCCATTGAGCTTATTAATTTTTTTTGTCCAAAAGATGTGGGGTCCCAAATTTGAGAATATTTTCAATATCATTTATCTTATCAATTCGAGTGATAGCTCATTTTACTCTAGAACATGGTATGCCATAGTGGAGTACGTCAATTTCCACACAGAAAAAACTAAACAAGTAGAATAGAGGACACATTATAAAATTTTTTTGTAACTAACTAGGTTTTGTATGTAATTTATTGTAATTATCTAATATGTTGTGTAATTGATCTTGTAGTTTTGTTTTTTTTGGGAAATAAACATTCATTTAATTATTTGTTCATTTTACTCAGCTCTTCAAGGTGGGTTCAATGCATATCGGATACCTGATTGAACCTTACCTAACCCTAACGCATGCCTTCGCCACGACCAACCTCACCAGACATGTGTATTTTAATGAAATGATTATAAACTCAACTTTTTGGAATGGGATTGCTCCAAAAATACTTCAACAGTGTAATAAATAAGTCAACAGTGCAATTCATTAAAATATACATAGCCTATCTCGTGAGGTTAGAGGTACTAGTGAGGTTTTGTCAGGCAACCGAAATATGCATTGAAACCGCCTTGAAGAGCTGATAGTCCAGGCGCTGGCTTACATTGAGCATACATGAGAGAGGCAGAGAATTTGACTTCGGATTATTGTTAGGGGGTCTTTAGTGTATATGAAACTCGATGTCGTCACGTCCCAGGGTGGTCGACAGCTTGGGGGGAGGGGGGTAAGTTGTAAAAAACGCGCGTTTATAAATCGCCTGTCCTGCAGTTACTATTCATAGTACAGCTTTTAATTTTTTCTCAATATTACGTACACATAACTGGCTTTCAATGTGGTCCTATACTTTTTTGCGATAAACCGCATAGTTTTTCCGTAAAAAAATAAAATATCTCGAAAAATGTATTTTTTTATTATGGACTTTTTGTTATTTCTCGAATATTCAAGTAATTAGCCGACTTAGAGGAAAAGGCTCCCAATAAACGTTGTATCCCGTTTCTTGCTGAATCCAATGATATATATAGTTTGGGGGTTACGATCATAGATGCGGCGGTGGGAGGGGGATAAGTAGCACTGTTACGCTGCGGCGCGGTCCTCCCCCATGATTAATGCGCGTAATGGCCTGTCTATCGCATCGCTCCTTCTAGTCTATGCATTCAAATTATGTATTTCAGGAACGCTATCTTATGTATTTTCGGTCGCTGAACACGATTTTTCAACTCTCAAGCCTTAATAATTGATAATTCTCATCATAATATACTAATTATGGTCAAAATTACAAACTTCATCTCTTTCTGCAAGGAAACTAAGAAATGACTGTTTGAAATAAACGAAACTTGGGTTTCAAGAAATATATTAGGATAGAATAAAGTTATGATTTATATATGTTTATGTTCTATTGTTTTTATTTCAAATTAATTTATTGTGATGCGCTGCAGGCTAAATTATATTATTAATTGCACACTGGCCACACTTACTAGATATAGTGGTCAGTTAGTTTCCAAGAAATTTTTGTGGAATTTCTTAGTTCTTCATGGTGGAAATGGAATTCATCATTCATTCTTTATCATAATGATTATGTTTAGTATGAAAATGTTAATCTTTTGTGAATCTTCAGTTTGTCGTGGACTTTTGAGAAATTATATCCAATATAATAATAGATATGTGTCAAATCAAAATGAAATGAAAATTTAAATATTCATTCATATTATTTCTAACAGTATTATTATAATAATATTTGACTAACTTTTGATTGATTCATCCATTATGGTATTCCCGTTCAGACTGTTTTGAAATGGTAACAAGTTATTCAGTATCAAAATTTGGGATTCGAATAGTTTTGGGCCATGCCTGCTATTCTTTCCTAAACATATTTATATGATTTGTAATTTTATCCACAAATGAATGAATGAATGTATGTATTCCTGCACGTAGCTAACGTATGGATAATTCCTTTATAGATTCTTGCATGTCACATTAATAAATCTCTGCCACAGATTTAGAAATCAAGTCTCGATGGTTTGGAGAGCATATTATTGGAGTGATTCTTTTACTCTGCTGCTTCTAATATGTTCACTACCTTTGTTTGATTTTAGACCATAGACATAAAAGCTATGTCCACCTGTATCACTCCATCTTTATTGAGAATTTTCATAACTCTTCTTATCACAAAGTTTCCATAATCTTGCAGCGTATTGAAGTTTTGAAAAGTGAAGTAGGAGTTGAATTCAGGAGAGCCATGTCATCATTATGCGAATTTGTCAACGATATTTAGGGATTTAGTTAAATCCACAACTAGTTTCACTTACAATTTCATAGGCCAAGTGAGATTAAGAGTTTTTTTTCAAATATCCATCAGATGTTGACAGAGATTGCGGTTATTGTAGAAATGCATGCTGCACTAAAACTTCAATGCTGAATTATCTTTAAACAGCTACAGAGATCAGATCTTTTTGTTCTAGAATTAACTAAGACTAGGATTTTTGTTTGATTGCATCGTGGAGAATGAAAGAACTTTGTTTCTTTCTATAGGTGAGAATACACTTTTACAATTTGCCACAACTATGTTCAGATAAAAATCGTTGGAGACCGAATAACTATTTCTTTCTATACGTTCAAAAGAGAATCACACACTTCTTCACTTGCTTCCAGACCATTGATAACATTATGCAGATTCTGTTGTCCATCAGAGTCTTGAAGAAAAATGTTATGTTCTCTTGAGAAGGTTATGCTTCTGGAAATCATTTACATCTCTCATCATTCTTGTTTTACTTCATTCGATGACTTTCTTCACAGTCTCCAGTGATATCCATAATGATGTCAACATACTTGAACAGAATATCTTTGATGGAAGATTTATTAATGTAGTAGCAGTCATTTTAGGAAAGCCTTTGAAGAACTAGCTATTCCAATCACTCAGTTTTGGATGATCTAATGAGGGTTTGCTCTAAAGTATGATCGGTTGTCACATTTATTAAATTTTCAAGGTTTCATTTGACAGAGAGTCAATGTATTGACTGTATAGAGTTAAGGTTTTCTTATTGGAAATTATTTTTCACTTCTATGGGTATTTTTTATATTTTCTAGATATGACACAGACTTTATAACATAGTTTGTGTGATTGAATGAAAAAATTATGGGATCTTTTCTCGAACAGTTTCTATGTGCAATACCAGAGTCCATCCTTATGAGCATGAATACAATTTAAGATAATTTAAACTATGTTACAATAATCAGTCATAAATATTTCAAGTAGTCATTGATTTTGATTCTAAAAAAACTCTACAAATAGCTCCTGACTCCTTTCAAATATACTTTGACAATCTCTCATATTTGAACCGTTCATTAGTCCTTGTAGTTGTTTCATTGAATTGATTGCTTGCTCTCACACCTTAATTATACTGATCTCCCCTCAATAGATTTCCAACAGTATTCTCTCCAAATATTTCAAATTCAACAAAGATATCTCTCATTCCACTTTCATTCAAGTACCACCCCAAGACAATCAGTCAAACTCAGTCAGATGAGTAGATATAAGTTACAGAAATCAGTTGATAAAGCTGCGTTTACACGTAACAAAATGTTAATAACTTAATCTTTATAGATTCTATTAGATTAAACGGAACTTGGCAAACACATATGTCTATCATATGTATGATAAGTTATGTTCAATCTAATAGAATCTATCAACATTAAGTTATATTAACATCTCCTTTATAACTTTGGTGTAAACTCAGCTTTAGAGTTGTATTTCCTTTGTAATCAAATATTTAGTCATATAACATGGGAGTAATTGGCATTATTTGTGTTTCAACTGTCAATTTATATTAAGAAAATATTTTACTCCTGTTACACGGTGCTCTATATGGGGTAGCCTATATTATTTGTTTAACTTACTCCATTACTTGACTTTCGCAATTCCAAAGTGATCATTGAACTAAATCGAATAATTATTCTCTCTTAATGGAATATCAGTTTTTTATCGATTGAGAAACACATATAGGATTCCTAACAGGATGGTTTATCATTACAATGTAATCATAAATAATGATAATGAGATGAAGTTTGTAATTTTGACCATAATTAGTATATTATGATAAGAATTATCAATTATTAAGGCTTGAGAGTTGAAAAATCGTGTTCAGCGACCGAAAATACATAAGATAGCGTTCCTGAAATACATAATTTGAATGCATAGACTAGTAGGAGCGATGCGATAGACAGGCCATTACGCGCATTAATCATGGGGGAGGACAGCGCCGCAGCGTAACAGTGCTACTTATCCCCCTCCCACCGCCGCATCTATGATCGTAACCCCCAAACTATATATATCATTGGATTCAGCAAGAAACGGGATACAACGTTTATTGGGAGCCTTTTCCTCTAAGTCGGCTAATTACTTGAATATTCGAGAAATAACAAAAAGTCCATAATAAAAAAATACATTTTTCGAGATATTTTATTTTTTTACGGAAAAACTATGCGGTTTATCGCAAAAAAGTATAGGACCACATTGAAAGCCAGTTATGTGTACATGATATTGAGAAAAAATTAAAAGCTGTACTATGAATAGTAACTGCAGGACAGGCGATTTTATAAACGCGCGTTTTTTACAACTTACCCCCCTCCCCCCAAGCTGTCGACCACCCTGGGACGTGACGACATCGAGTTTCATATACACTAAAGACCCCCTAACAATAATCCGAAGTCAAATTCTCTGCCTCTCTCATGTATGCTCAATGTAAGCCAGCGCCTGGACTATGAGTAAAATGAGCTATCACTCAATATGAAAGGACAATTATTAAGAATTCTCTAATTTGGAGAAAAAGAAGAACAAGATGACAAAGAAGGAGAAGCAGAAGAAAAAGAAAAGTTGGGAAAAAAGTAGGTGTTATCCAATGTACCTACAAGGTACTGGTATACAAAATACAAGGTATACAGAATACAAGATACTGGCCACGAAAAGATGCGCGTTGACAAATCCAAACCAGCTGGTCGGTGTGACGTCATTGGTGCTCTAAAAGTATATTCTTCCTATCTTTTCAATGTTAAATTAAGCAACTTTGTAAGTCTTTTTCTCAAAAAGTACATAACTTTCCAGTACCATCGACATCCCCTACGATTAATACAAGAATTTATCTTCAATTTTTTTTAGAAATTCAATACTTTTGGACGGCTGGATCTTTCAGAATGATCGATTTTGTAAGAGCCTGCTCATCGAATAACTGTTGCTCTCTTATTGAAAATTAACATGCTTTCCCTGGCTCTTTTGTAATTCAATTACTCAATGCTGATCAATTTGATAAAGCGATCATTGAATAAGGAATTAAAAACGTGGAAACATTAATTAGAGTATAATATTATTTCTCTCAACATCCTTCATATCTTGTCTGTATATTACATAGAATCAGTAGAACATCTTGCCGGTTCAACATCTTTAATCCTTTAGGAGTGCACTCTTAATTCAGGAAAAAAATTATATACACATATACACATACTTTAACCAGGTGATAGTTGTGTGTTACGGTCACATACAATATTTATCTTTTTTCTTGAGCAGCTTTGTAAGTCTTTTTCTAAAAAGTATATAACTTTCAAGTCCCATCGACATCTCCTACGATTTATACAATATTTATCTTCAATTTTTTTTAGAAATTCATCACCTTTGAACTCCCAGATCTTCCAGAATTCTCGATAATGTAAGGGCATACCGGTTTGGAGATAGAGAACTCTCATTTGTTACTACGAGAAGGGATACTCGTAGAATGAATGAATAGATTTTATTTGTCAACATTTGAAAAGATGAATGGCTTCAAAGGTTTTCTACTGGGGGTTTTCTATTCAAAGTTTTAATACCCCAACAATTATAAAGTTGAAAAAAGGTACTGAATGTAGCCTATTTCTCCTAGTAATACTTTGAGTGATAATATAGACCTATATACTTCTTCAATCACTGTTTTTATCAGCATAATAATTAGGCTTGGCTTGAATACTTTATAGTTATTTCGAGCTTTCTCGTTATTTATTACGTTGTACACATTCGAGCTGTTTCCTTTGTTCATTGTGATATTCTTCTGCAAACTCAACCAATATCTATCCTTTCAAAATTGATTCTAATACCAATCTCAATGCAGAAGACATATAAAGGAAAAGCTAATATTAATTAGATAAAAGTAAAATCAAGTGCGGTTGCAGAGAATAAAGGTTGTTAGTGCAGGGCATTCCATCAGTGATTTGAAAGGAGAATGTGGATGATCAACGGATGAAGATGATAAGCGCACCACTTTCCTCCCTTATGATATTATATTATGATATTTGATGATTTCGTTTGTTATTACCAATCAATTGGATTGATCAACAATTAAATTCCAATTTAATTTTCGATAAAGAACTTTATTGATTTCAAAACTATTTACACTCAGTGACCAAGGCACAATCTAGTAACATAATTTTTATCACATATACATCACTCACACTCTATGTGGTAGAAAGCCCCAATTTATGGAACAAAAGGAAGTATGGGGTGATAGTATAACACTCACATTCATTAATGCATTATAAACTGAATAATTTGCTATTTGAAAAAATATCTTAAAATATGCCCAACTATATTATCTTTCCGGTATAGGAAAGTAATGTGGAGATTGAAAATAATTGGAATTTACCACGCACATTATCCTGTTTTAAGTTTATGAGAGTTCAATTTCTAGAATTGAAATGCCCTCCGAGTTGATTAAAGAGATTGTCATCCTTTCTATTCTTTCAAACAGGAATTCAACCGATCACTTGCCTTATAGAATTATCAAGTTTATTAGAAGGAATATATTGTAGGATACTTATAGTATGAATTCATATTCATACGCATACTTTTCAATCTATGATTCATTTTCATTAAATTCATTATTATTGAATCATGAAGAGTTGATTTTCCCTTTCACAAATAAATAAAGAATGAGAGTTCTACAATAAGTACCAATTGAGAATTCCTCTTACAAATAATTAAATTAGAAATATGTGTTTCAGAATACGAGATCAAGTATTCAATACAATTATTGAGAATTCCTCACGCGCAATCCATGCTTTAATATAATATTCGCCCTTATATTTTTTGTTATAGTTTTCAATTAGAAAGATTCAACCAGAAAACTATTTCCTCATCAAGTATGTGAAAGCCATAATTTTCCTAAAAAAAGAGTTCCTCCTAAGGGATTAGGCAAGAAGTTCTATTGATTCTACATTATGATATACAGTACACAGACAAGATAAAGGATTGTGAAAGAAATAATAGTACAATCAATGTTTCATGTTCTTAATACCTTATTCAATGATCGATTTATCGAATTCATTAGCATTGAGTAATTGAATTACAAAAGAGCCAGGAAAAGCATGTTAATTTCCAATAAGAGAGCAACAGGCTCGATGTAGGCTCTTACAAAATCAATCATTCTGAAAGATCCAGTCGTCCAAAAGTATTGAATTTCTAAAAAAAATTAAAGATAAATATTGTATGAGTCGTAGGAGATGTCGATGGGACTTGAAAGTTATTTACTTTTTGAGGAAGAATAGATATTTAGAGTACCAATGATGTCACACTGATCATCCGACTCTGATCATTAAAAGATCGAGATGCACGTGGCCAGTACCTTGTATTCCAAGTAACTTGGTGTTATCTACAGCTTCCACTTTTATAGAGAGATAAAATGAATGCATATCGTTTGAACTTGCCGGTTCAAGTTCAACTACCCAATAGCGTTGTTACGCGGGAAAAGTTATCCAATTCAGTTCCTTGTCGGGCGACAGCTGAACGAAGCGCGACTTTTGAAAATTTCTGCCTAGCGTCACAACTCTCATAATAATTATGTTTTTTCGGCTTAGGAAGGTGAAGGAGTCATGGGAAAATTCTACAAAAAGTCGTGAACGTTTTTTTTCATATATTTGAGATTCTTCTAAATTTTCAAATGTGATGCTGGTTAAGAATAAAAATAGAGTAATATCCGTATTCCCTACCAGACATTCAGCTGAACTTTGAGTTCTCATTTTATTCTATGGAAAAATGAATGCATTTTCAGCATTTCTGAGCTTGGAATCATATTTTTCAAATGTTTCTTCATATCTTTATCCAATCAGGTACAATTTATATAATATACAGTGATGCAGTAATTAAGATTTCTATTACATAAATGCATACATTACATATATAAATTAATAAATATATACATTATATAAATTACATACTTGAGTATATTCTTACCATTGAACGGACCAACACGAATTGTAGAGATTTAAACAAAAGATCCACCTTGTGTTAAGGAATGAACCTACACTTCTATGGATGAATACTTCGTATACAAATCAATTAATATCAGATAATTTGATAATATTCTAGAGATTGGAGTTAGACTCACTAATATTCTATAAGGAATAATTGTCATACTTGGAAGATGTTGGAGTACATTGCTCATTATAATGTAAATGTAGTAACAGTTTGTAGCATTCGATGTTTTAATGATTCCAGTAGTCCTTCATTATTGTACTTTCTTGTGTATGTCACTACAATAAACTGAATTTATTGATACACGAAATAATTCTAAAATCAATATAACAATAGGCAGTGTTCGGTAAAGATGGTATTGTGATTAAAATTCATTGCTGCCCAAAAGTCTTCATTCAGTTTTAACAATCGAAACCTTGATATTATTCCAGCAAATAAGTTTGAATTTCACGGCCATTCCCCAATTTTATTCAGATGTTCATACCTTAAGATTAGTGTGGTTAATTTCTGATGAGAAAGTCGAAAACATTTTTTTAATTTCCAATAATTGATAGATACCCAAAAGTCAAATTCTTTTATATTAACAGCCCATTTTTTATATTCTCAAGAGAAGGGATGTTTAAAACCTTTATGGTCGCTCACACCATTAGCATCCACCGACCTTGCCACCCACTGAAGCTTGCAGCTCCTGAACACATGCCTTGTATCCCCAAAAATTCCCTAATGTAATGCTTTTTGTCTGTCATCTTGAACTTGAAAAATTTCATTTCGTGAAAACTGTACTTGTTCTATAGTTGTTATTGTCTCTCTAAGGGCCATTTGCACAGTGACAGTTTAAACGAAAATTCCATCTTAAACTGGATTAAATCCATATCAAGTCTCGTTTGTTATAATGTGTTACATTTTGAGTTTAAGCCACCAGCTGATTAAATTCAGTTTAAGCTTTGACTGTGCAAATGGCTCTTAATTCGGTAATTCCCTTTCAACTGATACAGCTCATTGGGGTTTTCAGGGTAATCTCCTAGATTTCTACATTTATTGAGCATGCTTGACTTATTATGCAACCTCAAATCAATAAATAAATCAACTTTAAATGCATAAAAAAACGGTGCTTGTACAATTTTTTTCCTTTACATATTCTGACAACATGAAAATCTTAGTTTATTGACAATGCTCTACAAAATGTTTTGAGTTATGTGCAATACAAGTTCACGGAGCCGGTCGCTGGTTGATTCAAACAAATCTCGAATCATTATTACAAAGACGAAGTATGGCAACGTTTGATGGACCTTCATGAGGAGTGAAATTTATTTACTATATGAGAATTGGCAACACAGCTCAGCGGACCAAACATAGGAGCACATTTCACGCAGCAATTATAATATTGAAGGACCTTCTTGAGGAATAAAATTTGCATGCAACTCTAATGTTGGCGCCAAATCACTCAAGACCCAACATAGGAGTGGATTTTATATAGCAGAATTATATAAGCACTTTGGAGGTTAGAAAGGACCATCATGAGGTGAATAACTTTACAAGGATCTAGATTAATTATGGATGAATATATCATAAATTGAGTGGAATATAACCATTCAGCAAGTCAAGTACTTCAGGTATAACATAATAGTTTCATTTTGTGACTATCTGATCAAATTTAAAATAGGGGGTCCCGGGGAACTACATAAGAGTTGAAATTTTACTGGACCCACAACAGGCACAAAAATGTAAATATATATATATATATATATATATATTATATATATATATAATATATATATATATTATATATAATATATATATATATATATATATATATATATATAATTATATATATATATATATATATATATATATATTATATATATATATATAATTCGTTCTTAACAGGTTTAAAGGTTTATATTGGTGGATGGGTGAGGGATGGTTGTCATGTGATCGTTCTAGGGCCGGACAGTTTCAGTCATTTGTTCCAAAAGATTTTTTTTTAAAGTCAGGATGAAGCTCGCTCGGCTCTCGATAGACCTGATCGAAACAGGAAGTGCATTCCATGCACAACAGGCACTGACTAAGAAGGATTTTGTGAAAATAGTAGTTCGATGATTGAGTATCCTTAAAGTACTTTCTCCGGTTCTAGTATGTGAAGCATCTATCCTCCTACCTTCAGAGTAGTTCGAAATAGTTCGGATTACCGTATTTCAAGATATCTCTAACAAGCTTGACTATTCGAAAAAGCCTTTGATCGGGAAGCTTCAACGTTGAACTAGCAATGTGGGCTAGGGTGATATGATCATGGTGTTGGAGAGAGTAGACTAAACGTAGACAATAATTTTGGCAACGCTGTAGTTCATCATTCAGAGTGACTTGCATATCGTTAAGAACAGAATTACAATACATTAAATGTGGGAAGGTGAGAGATTGAACCAATAATAATTTAATGTTTCTAGGGAGAATATTGTGCATTTTCTTCAATGCATGCATGGCTGAGAATACCTTTTTGCAAGTTTTGTTCACTTGTTCTGACCAGTCAAGAGTATTATTCATAATAATGCCTAAATTTTTAACTGAGCTACAGTAAGGAATGTCATTACCGTCTACACTAATTTTGTGAATCGATTCAAGGTCAATATTGTTTATAAGACGAGAATATCCAATTATAGTGGGTTGTGTTTTGATGGGATTAAGTTTAAGGCCATTTTTCTTTGTCCATTCCACTATCGAATTGATATCCTGATTCATTATTCCAACTGTTTCATTAATTTTTGTTATGGGACACCTTAGATAGATTTGAAGGTCGTCTGCATAAGTATGGAAACTGGAGAATTCGATAATGGAAGAAAGGTCATTAGCATACAAAGTGAAGAGGAGAGGGCCCAAAATTGAACATTGTGGTACTCAATGCATAACGTTTTTCCAAGTTGACTTTTTGTCACCGACAGATACAAATTGTTTCCTACCTCAATAGATAGGTTTTGAACTAAACTAACGAGCTGTGACTGAAACAAAGAATAGCCAACTTATTCAAAAGGACTGTATGATCAACAGTATCGAATGCTTTAGAAAAATCAAATAGGGTGAGGATGGTTTTCTTTGGTCCATAGCTAACCTTAATTATCATCAGTGACACGAAGCAGAGCTGTCTCAGTTGAATGGAATTTCCTAAAGCCTGATTGAAAGTTATGAAGCTTACTATTCTTGTCTAGAAATTTTACAACTTGAGCATGAATGAGTTTTTCTAGCACTTTGGACAATGCAGGTAGAATACTGATTGGTCTAAAATCCTCAACTTTTTTGGGTGATAGAACTTTATTTAGAGGGCGAGCCAGAGCAAACTTCCAGTTTTCAGGGAAATTGCCTTCTTCAAGTGACTTGTTGAAAATGTATGTAATGGTTGGTAAAACAGCAAATAACATCTTCTTGATAAATTTAATAGGAATTTTGTCTACACCCATAGCATTACTATGAATACGTTGAATTGCTTTGAAAGTGTCTTCTTCTGAGATTGGATGGAAATGAAATTGATCAGTAATTGGTAAATCTAAGTTTGTATCCTGCTCTTCAAGATCATCGATATGATTAGCAATGACAACTTTGTCGCGTTGGTTAGAGTGTGAAACGAAATGGTCATTTATATTGTTCAATGGTAAGTCAATTTGGGGATTCGATTTCTGTTTGCCAAGCCCGAATTCTTTTATTCCCTGCCAAAGTGATTTAGAGTCTTGTCTATTGTTTGTCATGAACGAATTCAGTACCTTATCTTTGAGTTCCGTAATTCCTGTTTAACTCTATCTCTAAGGCTCCTATACTCAATCAAACTGTTGAGTCAAAGTCAAATGTCTTTTTACATTTTCTATGTGCTTTGTCTCTACGTCCCATCGTCTTAAGTATGTCTTCAGTCATCCACGGTACTCGTCGTTTTCTATTAATCCTCCTTGTCACATAAGGTGCATGTTTGTCATACAAAGTCAAAGTCCAATTCTCGAAAGTCTTGACCATGTCATCAACTGAGGGTAATGCTTCAATTTGATGCCATGGAGTCTGAGCCACATCAGTCAGGAAGGCGGCTTCATCAAAGTTTTTGAAGTCTCTATAAGTGATAATTTTCTGTTCTGGCTTGGGTATCTTATGGGAAAGTACACAGTAGATCAAATCATGTCTAGAAATAGCTGGGACTGAGATTTGGCCTGCTTGAACAACCACATTGGGATCACTAACAATGAGAAGGTCAATGAGTGTGTCTGATTCATTAGTATGATGAGTTGGATCGAGAGGTAAAATAGTCATGTTTAGGCATTGGAAAATTGTAGTCAGTTGAAAGTAGTCAAAGTTACGATTTGTTATGTTCAAGTCGGTGTTCATATCCCCCATAACTAGTATACGGTTATAACAAGGCATAAGAGGAAGCAAGGCATTTTCGAAATCTGTGAAATGACCTATTTTTGGTGGGCGATAACAGATACCAACGAGTAATTTATCAGTACTAGATAAGGATAATTCAAGTAGCATAAACTCTGGTCTGGAACAATACTCTTGTTTAGATGTGATTAAAACTTTTGTTTTGATACCCATCTTTCACATAAATTGCTATACCCCCACAAGCTTTATTTAATCTATCATTCCGGAAAAGATTATATCCAGGCAATGCAACAAAATTTGATGAAATACTAGGCTTCAAAAATGATTCGGAAATTCCGATTATAGTGAAGTCCTGAAAACGGAAGATGGCTCTGAGTTCATCAACGTGGCAGCTGAGGGATTGTACGTTAAGGTGAGCAGCCTTGAAAAGTTTTTTGAAAGAGTGGAGCTTATTTGCTAGAAACATACCTGCGTCATTATTACTATTATTGAAATAATCATACCTACTTGAGGGCGAGCGAGCTGACGTGTCAGTGAGAGGCATCATGGAAGCAGCAGACCAATCGTGAACCCACCTCAGAACGACACATGACGGGGAAAATGGGGATGAAACTGATAAAACTTAACCTAAATGAAAAAGTTTCTTGATTCGAGTGCATTCAGTATGCCTTGACAGTTCGGCTCCCTTCACCATCATCTCAAAAAACACTCTATAACGATATAATCAATCACTATATATTATTATATAGTATTAGAAGTATAATTAACTATTGGGAATTGCAATAACGATAAAAGTAGTAAATTGAGTACTGTAATATTTTAGTGATGAATGTCTAAGATAACGTTAAATGAAACACAGCCCCTATATAAGCATATGAACATATGAACAGACTACCCACCCCTCTGTTCTATCAATAATTCTTCACACATTAGCTTCTATTGTTCGAGCTGTGGCAATAGTAGAAGATATCATTATGTACACCTAATATAGAAGAGATTACTATCTATACCTATAGATTACATCTATATCTATAACGTATGTTAATCATCCAATTTATTTGAAATTCAGCATTTGAAAATTATTAATTATGGAAATAATTTTGGTAAGAGATGTAATAATTATTAGTAAGAATAGAGATAATGATTCTCTAAGTACCCTCTGGAGTATAGTAGTTGATGCATTGAACGTAGTTTTGGGAATTAATATCAAGATAAATTATTAATCAGTATTAACAGATGTGGATCTCCTTAGTTTGAAATAATTGCCTCATATATAATCATAAATAGCAGTGGAAAGATTCATTTATAGAACAGAAAGCCAGCTCATGAAAAATGCCTAAGTATATCTACTGTGAAATGTATTAATACGAATTTCCTATTATTGTAGTGAAGGGCACCTTAGTCATCGAATCCTGAAATGATTTAATTTACCTTTATCTTTTTAAGGTCGGTCATCCTCTCGACTGTGTGGACCCTCTTGAGAGAGAGAGAGAGAGAGAAAGAGAGAGAGAGAGAGATAGTGAGAGAGAGAGAAAGAGAGAGAGAGAGAGATGAGATTGATTGATATTTGATTAAATACTTTATTTATGTAGATTGCAATATATACTGGCTTTTACAATGTCAAGTTCTGCTCCGGGGAGGGGCATGAACATGCACTAAAATTGATAATTATAAACTTTTAACAATTAAACCAAAACTACAATCATAAACCATGGGCAATATTTCTCAACGTTTAATGCCCCACTGTTTTGTTCCGTGGAAAGAAGAGGACGCAAAATGAATAAGTAATTTATGATTAGAATAGTCTGATTAAATAGAATAGTTAAACGGTTGTAATAGTTGAGGTTATGATTCAATGATAGATATTTGTAGGTTAGATTGGTTGATCTTTGTTTAATCGAATTGTCGATATCACCTAAATCGATGTATCGAAGCAGAATGACTAGTATATGGATGGGATAGATTGAAAAAGTTAATTTGCTCAACAGAGGGTTTGTCGGTCTACAAAGGTAGCCGAAGTAAGGGACATGAGACTCTAACTTAATATGGTAGGTGGCTATAATATAGTGAGGTGGAATTAAATTCACTTTAATAATAAAATACAGTGCAACTTGAATCTGCTGAAAATAAATCCTGTTGTCGCTATGATCAGACAGAGATGGTAACTTTGGAGTGAACCTTTCCTCCAAGTGATGACCAATATATCCAGAATCCAATACTTGTGCCGTAATTTGGAAAGATATTAGACTGTATGAAACAACAGGTGGAATGGCAAATCCATGTGAACCAGGTCTCTGATAAATACTATAGGTTATGTAGCGAAGTGCTGGACCAAAATAGTAAATATTTCGAGTACCGAGTTTAATTCTAACGTTGTCTATACGATCTATTACCTCTCTTTTCAACGTTGATCGGCTGATGATGCGGGATTCACTTCACCTCGGTGTAGCAGGCCGGTGGGAGTATTTACTATTTACGATTTACTATTTGATTCTGTGGGATACTCCCAATGACAGAATTTATTACTTGATAAGAAAAACGACCACCACTTACCACCAGAATAGATAATAGTCTAATGATAGATACTATACTCGATACTGTCTGGCTATTGCAAAGCAGGACGCGTCCTGAATGACCAATGTGTGTCGGCCGAGAAAGAACGAATTTGGAGGTAAAATGAAGTAAACCCAGTTTAACAAAACGGTAATATGGATATATTCTGAGAGATAAACTGTTACAGCAAATGTGGAATAAATTAATGAACAGATTATGTGAATAAATATTTTCAATAGATACAAAATAAATATTGGTTGATAGCAGATTTGGATCTTTAATTTATAAATATTATATAGAAAGTTCGGTACTCTTCAATTAAACAAAGTGAAATGAATAATAGCCCTTGGAAAGGGTCATAACTGAACTAGTTCAACAAGAAAAAACAAGTTAATATGAAATAGTGATTCGGAAAATAGAATAAATTAATAATTGAAATTATTCTCAGGGTGTGGTTTCGCCTAAGGAAAATAGACCTTTTAGCTAAGTACAGCGTGGATAGTTAAATGTATTTAATATTATAAAAATTAATTATGATAAGTTTTGTACCCTTAAAACTATAGTCATGACTTTTCTAAATGAACGAAATTATGCGCTGTACAATTTTCGCAGATTTATGGGGATCCCCTTTTATATATTCGGACAACTTACATAGACTTTTGTTTCCGTTTTTTGGTTTTCCGAAATATATTCGGCCGTAGAATATATCGTTCCGGCTGGGTCCTTCCACGTGGCGAAAAATGTTGAACAGATTTCACTGATATGATTTCAGGGTTTATTTGAATGAAATTTAAAATCTTAATATCACAATTATTATAGGAACTTTGGAACAACTTTTTAAAAAACAGAAAACGAAGATTAAGTTACATGAAACAGAAATTAAAGCTTTTAAACAATTAGGTACGTGGACTAGGTCTGCATCCTACCGATGATCCTTGCAAAATGGCCTCGAGTCTTCCTCTTCTAATTTTCACTTCAATTTCTCCTCCAAATTTTATCTTGCCA
>NW_024091929.1:0-17621 GCF_014356525.2 Nilaparvata lugens | reverse complement strand
ATCAGACAGATTATGGATTCTTATATTACGAAATGAGAACCAATGTTAAATAATACTTCTAATATATTTTCAACAAATGTACATCATGATATTTACAATAAATGGAATGTATTTACAAAACTATTTTTCATCTAATAATTGATCTTTACTAATATAGCTAGGTTTAGAAAATCCAATCCATTTCACTAACAATCCTTTTTTATCACGTTTTAATATTTTTTCAATCAAATACACTTGTCTCTCTGTTTCGTTTAATTGCGTTTTTTTAATTTCTTCTGCATAAAACCGCCCACTAATTACTTCACCGTTTAGATCTCTCAGTGAGTAGGTTATAGGTTTGGAAGGAAATATAGAATGAATCACAAAATACTCTGCGCTCCAGTTTATGTTATAAGATTTATCGAAAAATAATCGTTTCTTCGAGATTCGCACGATATCGCCTAGCTTAAATTTTGGTTTTGAATTTTTCAATTTATATCGTCTATTGAATGCAGAATTCAATGATGATAAAACATGTGTACGATCTTTCCTACGAACATCTTTAGGTTTCATTCTAATTGAACTGTGCACTGTAGCATTATAATTTTTAACTAAACTGTCTAGATTGGTTAACCAGTTTTTTGTTCCATGCTCAGTTAAATATCTATAAATTTTTGCTTTAAGTGTTCTATTAAACCTTTCAACTATGGAGGCTTTCTTATCGGTAAAACATGGTAATGTTTAATACTATATTTATCTAATAATGCTTTAACTTTTGAATTGAAGAATTCTGTTCCCTGATCTGTTTGGAACAGCTTAATGCCCTTATTTTTAGAAATAATTGGTTGGAGAGCGTTAAATACAGATTGACTTGTCATGTCTTTTAATGGTACACAATATGCAAATTTTGTAAAACAATTAATAACAACTAAGATATATTTATAACCCTTATTAAAACGTGATAAACTTATCATTTCAATAAGGTCTGCTTGAAGGAGACCTTTTCACTTTTCAGTTCATACTTGCGAGTGGGATAGTTCACACGCGGCACGCTATGAAGCTCTAAAGCTAGCTTAGATCTAATAATATTCATGATATTTACAACAGACAAATCAAATTAGTGGTGTTGGATGATTGTCACAGCACATACTGATCAATCAGTTGAAGTGTTGAGAATATAATGACCGAAAAAGAGATTATTCAGACCATTTTCTTCAATGTATCTTTTATCGTCATAAGGACTCAAACAAATTTTTGCACATTCGACCTGAAACATACTATGGTTATAGGATCTTAACATACTAAATTTTTCTACATGTACACTACGTTCAAACAATGATTTCTTATACAAATTAAAATTAAGTTTTCTACATTTAACCGATGACTTTACTCCTTTTGCTACGCATTTATTTACAACCTCGTCATCATTCTCATTACCAACTAAAAAGCTGTAAAGTTTCGATCTAAGACCTATAAATTTAGAGATCGGCCTTGAGCCCGTTTCATCCTTAAACTTACCTACAACTTTATTTCTTTCCATGGAAAAGCAAGGGTGGGCAGGTGGATAGTTAGAAGTATCGAAAAGGGTCAAATTTTCTCTAATCAACTGATACACATCTTCGACTTTTAGGTTTAGAAGAAAACTGTCGGTGTCGGTCATACAGAGTTCTACGCGGTTCCAGGGTACGATTTTTTGTAATTTGCAATAAAAGAATTCGTACATATGGAATTTACTCAACTCCAGTACACTGAAGCCGGAATAGACAGGTTTGTTCATTTTAAGTTCCAATTTACGAGAGAAAACCACGATCACGTCCGGACTAATTATTTGCCAGCGTTTGCATAACGGATTTGAAATGTACTTGTCTAATCGTTTTTCGTCTGTAATAATTTTAACATTAATGTGTTTCCGAACTGATTGTATAGTCTTACCAAAACAAAGATTGCAACAGGCCTTGAAGAAGGATATTTCAAATTTATTTTTCGCGTTCTGTCTATTCCGGATATTGAAGTCAATGTAGCTTTTCAGCCAGGGAGATTGGGAAAAACTAATGACGCGATGCACTTTCAATAATTTCAAACCGAGCTGAAGGTAGAGTTTTAAATTGACATAGTGTACAATGTACTTTTCACGGTTAAAAAGTGTGTTCATGAGTTTTCTGGTCACTCCCTGACCGTTCTCATTTGTCTGATACTCGGACAGCAATTCCCGCGGGGGAGTTAAGTGTTGCGGCGCGAGAGGGAAGCTGGCATGTTTATCTTGTAAATCTTTCAGGTACTCGAGATCGCATTCAATTATGTAACCAGTTCCTGAATTGCTGTCCAAATTCGCGAAATCAAGTTTGGAAATTTCTTCCTCTGTGAGGAATTTGAAATTCCCAAAAGGGAGGGGTCTGCTCATAGCATCCGCGTAAAGAGAATTAGCATCCATGTAAAGGAGATAATTAGACGGTTTTGAGGGATCGTATGTCTCAGGTAGATGTTTATTATTCGCCTCACAATAATGTTTACCGATAAATGAGACCCCGCCTCTCATTCCCGCTTCGAACATGAGATGCATGTCCGGATCTGTAAGTAATTGCAATTCGACTTTAGTGTACTTCAACATGCAATTCCAGGTGAAGTCCGCGAGGGAAAGAAAATGGGTCACATCGAGGCCGTATGAGCTAAAAAGCGTAGACCTCATGGATTCAAATACTGTTGCTAATAGCATTACGTCCAAACATAAATAAAAATCGTGATATTCACCTAGATTTTTCAGCTTGAATGTTGAGAACACTCTTTGTGCATGCTCATATTCTTCGCGTGTCAGAGGTGTATCAGTTAAGTCGTTATGAAAACATTCAATGGGAGGGAGCGATGTTTCCGCGAATTTTTCGGGACAGCTCATGTACGAGTAGGGATATACTCCTTTTTTCAACAAGAGCTGTCTGTGTTCGCGAGGTGGATCATGAAACACCGAAAATAATCTTTCGAACTTCTTTTCCATGTCTGTACTTTCTACCAAATTACGCACCAATACTTCCAAGGATTCAGACATAAACTTGTAGGAATCTAGAAATTTAATTTTGCCTACTGAAAGTGTCAAAAATCTTTCTGACGTATTTGCGATGCAGGAAATTTCTTTTTTACATTTACCGAGCGCTTTCAGGATAAAATGCGAATCAAAACCGGAGAAATTATGGAAATAACACGAAATGTAATCTGGAGTACGCGCTGTTAAATTGCAAGAAACGTGTGCTGCACATAGGTAATTACCGGTTTCGTGCGCGTGGTGACGACATTTAATATCGGTTTCTGAGAACGGTTCAGCACAAAGCCCGCAGTTTACTGAATTTTGAAATTCGCGCTCTTCACTTTCAGTCAAATGTGGCATCGGAATTTCACGTTTCATATCCTCATACAAAATTTCGCCAAGATCTGTAATTTCCTGAAGAAATTCTCCATGATTTTTTCGTCTAAACTACTCGATCTATGGAGTACAGGTCCGTAGGCGATTTCTCCGTTTACATCTATAACAACGAAACAATACCCGCAAGGAATATGCCGCGCCGTTTTCTTGGTGTAACTACGAGTAATTTCATCGGAATCGGAATCATCATCATCATCATTATCAATATTCACAACGTATGTTTCTAAATCCGCGTAAATAGTGTACTTTTTCTTTAACGTCGCGCCTAGTTTCTTGAATTTAATTGTCTCTCCGCGTTTAGGATATGAAACGCGCTGAGATTCAAACTTGGAACAAAGTTCCATATGTTTCAACAAATTTGCTTTCCCGTCTACATTTATAGATTTGTTTGATATGAACCGGTGAAAACAGAAATTGCAAATGTGTACTTGTCCATCGTGTTTTGAAAGGTGGGAGAGAAGACGCGATAGCCCGTTTTTCCCGTTCGCGGTGTTGATTAAACAATAATGAGTTTTTCCTGCATCGCCTTTCAACATTAAAAGATTAATTTGGTGTTTACGCGTGCGGAAAATGCTTGTACGGTAGGGGAAAAATTTTTTGTTGTCATATGCGATGACGTGAATTGCAATGTCCGGATTGAGTATTTCGAATTTCTTAATATCGCATGTCGTCACCGGGAAATTTACACCTCGCATATTGAGTCTGTGAGCAAACTTGCTCAAATACTTTACAGTTAAGTTCGTGTTCCTTGGTTTCTGATGGAAATATGCGAGGACCGACCACAAAAACATTTTTCGTCAGAAAGATTTTTGACATTTATAATACATTTTTTGTTTTTCAAAAACTGGGGTGTTTGAATGAAACTGGATGTGTATATAGGATTATATTTGATTACATTTACATCCAGTGATTCAATTTTCTTCAACACCCATCCAGACCCATGTCTTACGAAATTTTCGAAAGACATGATGATTTTTCTCACAGCCAAGAAAAATGCTCATTAAAATCTTCATAGTTCTCAAGCACGTTTAGCGCTATGTTGGAGTAACTATGTAGATTTATTAGAGATGAAACAGACTCATCAACCTTGTCATCCAGCACCACTAATTTATACAATAAAACGTTAAGCACTATGTACCACTTAACATTTGCATCATACCGTGCCGCATGCTCCCTAATTATCTCGAACACTCGAGTTTTCGTCCTCTCAAGCACACTCTCAATGTCAATATCCTCGTCCTCAAAACTGATGCGATGGCGAACTGCGCTTGAATTGATTCCACGAAGTCTGCGTTCCCTCGGCATGATACTGAAAAAACAAAAGAATAATGATCAGGATGACATAGGCAATAGTATGTGTAAAGGAATGTAATTCACAATCAGTTGTGAATTGACATTCACGATGTTATCACAAGGACAGATAATGTTACATGAAAGATGAACAAGTGAATTTTGCAAATTTGGTAATTCACAAATTTCCCAATGACGGAAACTTAATTTCAGTGGAGTGTCGGCATCGAGCAGTCTCAAAAATTTCAATCGCACATGATCTTCTAAAGTAATGTAGGGCATCCGCCATTGGAGCTTAGTAATTTTACACTAACCTCTGTACCGGTTGCAGACTCAACGCAATTGAGGTCTGAGGGCGACCTCAATAGTACAAGCTCTTGTTTTAAGTTTAAAATTATTCTTTGAAAATCTTCAAAAAATGGAAGGATTAATTTCAACGGCACACAGAAAGTGAATTTATTATCTGTTAGCTCATATCCTGCTCTATCAAAACCAGCTAAATGATATGTGTTTTTATCAGATGCGTTCTTCACAAGAATAGCTTTAATTGTAGAAGTTAAACCAATTAATCTTGATTTGGAAATTTGTTGACCTGCTAATTCGTATCGTATTTCATCAAAAAGGTTGCCCACTATGTTACTGCTTAATTTATAGTCTGCCGCAATGGGCGCACCAGCCGGTTGAGTTGCCTCTCCTGCTACTGTAATCGCAGGCGCTGCCGGTTTTGTACAGCTCACCATTCCCTCAATTAATATAAATGATTTGCAAGGTAAAGTGTACACATCCAATGAATTTATTCCAATTTGAGCTTCATCAGAGTTTTTTATTTCTTGTCCTGAATAAACTGTATGTGTATGAAACTGGAATTTGGTTATGTCATTATAAAACTGAAGCTCTGTCTCCACATCCAGAATATCACTAATTGCGGCCCCTCCTGACATGTTGCCAATTAACTATAAAACCTAATCTTTCCAAAGTTCTCGCACTTTTAGCTGATAACGCCCTATTGCTTTTACTAGATGTTGACGCTATCGCGACCTTTTCTCTAATGACTTGATTATGCGTACACGTACTACGCATACGCGGGTTGAAAATAAGATATCCCATTACTTTTGTTTTTCACGTATGTGTAGTCTAATTGTAATTGTATCTCCGCGGAAATCAATAAACGATCCGTTCTGGTCTGTTACCTTTACATTAATAGTTTGAATTTGACGTGTATTCAAAGGTACATAAATAATTGGAGAGGGTACTTCATTTATTAAATAACCGCTAGGAACCTTTGGCAAAAATTCGTAGATTATATGTTTTTCTTTTCCGTTAAAGTAACTGCCACATGCTAAATTACATTCAACAAGAATACCATCAATGCTCGATATGTTAACCAGATGTTTGGAATAATGCCATTTATTTGCTTGTAAAACTACATTATCAAAACCTAGTATCTTAGCAATCGAATCAGAACGTGTTAAATCAATAGGCTTATCAGAATAAATTTCAATCTTCATAGTATTTGCATTTGCACATATAATAAGTCTATTCTTCTTCTCATCATAGTTCAATTTATGCTTTATAGACTTTATAATATCCTCAAGCTCATATGCACCGGTATCCAACAAGATTAACTTATCACCATATTTGAAGCTAGAATTTGTTCCTTTGTTTACATTTGCTATACTATTGTAACTACAAAAATTAATCAGACCAATTTCCCATTCACTATTTTTGTCCAATTCTATAATTTCTTGTAAATGTTCGTAAAGGTTACTTGACTTTGATCTTAACGTTATAACGACCATCTTGTGTGTTCAACACAAACACTTAATTACAACTGATTTGCAAGAAACAATAACGTGAGATGGCCACAAATATCACTATCTAATGGTTGCAAGTGATCCAAATTATAAAATATATTGACAGCTCATGTACGAGTAGGGATATACTCCTTTTTTCAACAAGAGCTGTCTGTGTTCGCGAGGTGGATCATGAAACACCGAAAATAATCTTTCGAACTTCTTTTCCATGTCTGTACTTTCTACCAAATTACGCACCAATACTTCCAAGGATTCAGACATAAACTTGTAGGAATCTAGAAATTTAATTTTGCCTACTGAAAGTGTCAAAAATCTTTCTGACGTATTTGCGATGCAGGAAATTTCTTTTTTACATTTACCGAGCGCTTTCAGGATAAAATGCGAATCAAAACCGGAGAAATTATGGAAATAACACGAAATGTAATCTGGAGTACGCGCTGTTAAATTGCAAGAAACGTGTGCTGCACATAGGTAATTACCGGTTTCGTGCGCGTGGTGACGACATTTAATATCGGTTTCTGAGAACGGTTCAGCACAAAGCCCGCAGTTTACTGAATTTTGAAATTCGCGCTCTTCACTTTCAGTCAAATGTGGCATCGGAATTTCACGTTTCATATCCTCATACAAAATTTCGCCAAGATCTGTAATTTCCTGAAGAAATTTCTCCATGATTTTTTCGTCTAAACTACTCGATCTATGGAGTACAGGTCCGTAGGCGATTTCTCCGTTTACATCTATAACAACGAAACAATACCCGCAAGGAATATGCCGCGCCGTTTTCTTGGTGTAACTACGAGTAATTTCATCGGAATCGGAATCATCATCATCATCATTATCAATATTCACAACGTATGTTTCTAAATCCGCGTAAATAGTGTACTTTTTCTTCAACGTCGCGCCTAGTTTCTTGAATTTAATTGTCTCTCCGCGTTTAGGATATGAAACGCGCTGAGATTCAAACTTGGAACAAAGTTCCATATGTTTCAACAAATTGCTTTCCCGTCTACATTTATAGATTTGTTTGATATGAACCGGTGAAAACAGAAATTGCAAATGTGTACTTGTCCATCGTGTTTTGAAAGGTGGGAGAGAAGACGCGATAGCCCGTTTTTCCCGTTCGCGGTGTTGATTAAACAATAATGAGTTTTTCCTGCATCGCCTTTCAACATTAAAAGATTAATTTGGTGTTTACGCGTGCGGAAAATGCTTGTACGGTAGGGGAAAAATTTTTTGTTGTCATACGCGATGACGTGAATTGCAATGTCCGGATTGAGTATTTCGAATTTCTTAATATCGCGTGTCGTCACCGGGAAATTTACACCTCGCATATTGAGTCTGTGAGCAAACTTGCTCAAATACTTTACAGTTAAGTTCGTGTTCCTTGGTTTCTGATGGAAATATGCGAGGACCGACCACAAAAAACATTTTTCGTCAGAAAGATTTTTGACATTTATAATACATTTTTTGTTTTTCAAAAACTGGGGTGTTTGAATGAAACTGGATGTGTATATAGGATTATATTTGATTACATTTACATCCAGTGATTCAATTTTCTTCAACACCCATCCAGACCCATGTCTTACGAAATTTTCGAAAGACATGATGATTTTTCTCACAGCCAAGAAAAAATGCTCATTAAAATCTTCATAGTTCTCAAGCACGTTTAGCGCTATGTTGGAGTAACTATGTAGATTTATTAGAGATGAAACAGACTCATCAACCTTGTCATCCAGCACCACTAATTTATACAATAAAACGTTAAGCACTATGTACCACTTAACATTTGCATCATACCGTGCCGCATGCTCCCTAATTATCTCGAACACTCGAGTTTTCGTCCTCTCAAGCACACTCTCAATGTCAATATCCTCGTCCTCAAAACTGATGCGATGGCGAACTGCGCTTGAATTGATTCCACGAAGTCTGCGTTCCCTCGGCATGATACTGAAAAAACAAAAGAATAATGATCAGGATGACATAGGCAATAGTATGTGTAAAGGAATGTAATTCACAATCAGTTGTGAATTGACATTCACGATGTTATCACAAGGACAGATAATGTTACATGAAAGATTGAGATTATTAACATTCGATAAAAAATGGACAAAAACTAGTCAGAATTTGTCGGCAGAAAATATGGCGAAAGACGGTTTTGTATTCGCAAGTGAACCGGATATTGTACGCTGCGTATTTTGTTCAGTTTGTATAGGAGATTGGGAGCAAAATGATGTTGTAGCCAACGAACATGCAAAGTTTAGCCCAAATTGTAGAAGGAAAGGAAATATAACAATTGAAGATGAGAATTACGATAATAATATTCTACGATTATATGAAGAAAGATATTTATCATTTACTAATATGCCAGAAGATTTATCTGTACAAGGAGAGTGGTTTGAAAAACTACCTCCACACCATCTACATTGTTACATTTGCAAACCATTAACTGATAGAGCAGACTATTTTGCAAGAAATGGTTATTTCTTACATAATTATCACTATCTACAATGTGTGTTTTGTAAATATATTATCGTTGAACCATTTGAAAAAGTAATGCATACACCGTTTTGTATATATTATGCTGATGAGTCTAAGACAAAAGACGCTCATCATACAGATGAGGCGAAAAAATCACAAGCATGCAGTATAATGTAGAAGGTTTTTTATCCTCCGAGGACAAACACTGTCCTCGGAGGAGAAAACTTTAAGTAAAAATGTACTTACATGTGTTGATGGTGCGTGAATCTCCTCGAGTGTAGAGGTGTAGATAGCGGTCTATGGTACAGGTGTAGATATCGGTCTATGCTACAGGTGTAGATAGCGGTCTATGGTACAGGTGTAGATAGCGGTCTATGGTACAGGTGTAGATAGCGGCCTATGGTATGATTGATTCCCTCACGAGAGCACAACTGCTTATGAGACCGAGTAGTGAGGTGAGAAAATGCTGTGAAAACAATGTAACCAAACTGTAACCAAATATATATTTGGCTACTCAGGTACTTAGTGCCGGTTGCAAAAAATCTGGTGTGGTACACTCACACAACTTTCCTTGCTCATTGAACTGTAATCCCCGTTCTTAAACGAGAATAATTTAGGGGAATAACATAATGACGATTGGCGGCAATATAATTATTTGAAACTAAGATCAGACTTCTGTATATGTGTAGACTTCCTATATATAATTGTTTTCAGAGTACTTTTTCCTTTGTGTAAATTGTGAAATTCGATGATTTTTTTTTTAAAGTCGTCAAGACAGCTGCTCTACAGATGAAATATCTCGACTATGTGTTCTTTTTATGAACTGCTACCTACCTCATGCACGAGAAGTAGGTTACAAAGTCCATTTCTCAATGATGGGGTGGACCCCCCATTAGTTTCTCAGAAAGGGGACTCATGCCAGTTGATAGAGCTGATAAATAACTATACAGGGTATGAATTTGAAGAAAATCGATCAAGTCATTTTGATAAAATCGTGAAAAACATGGTTCTTTAGTAATTATCCGCCATTTTTCTCAAGAATATTACGGAGCTCCTGCAATTTTCCCAGAAATGAGACTCATGTCAGTTGATAGGGCTTATAAATCGCTATCCATGGTATGAATTTGAAGAAAATCGTTGAAGCCTATTAGAATAGGAAATTATTAAGGTGCATTTTCGTTTGTGCGTAAATTTCCGCAGTCGACGACGACAAGCATTGTTGACATTCATATTGACAAAAATTTCAAGTGTGCTAAAACTAGGGCCCTGGTCAAAAGATTAATCTTGTTGATTACTACATGGAGCAGAATGATATGCCAATTACCCTGACGTTGCAATTCTTGAAAAAATGGGAAATAAATCATACAAGATACGAAAATACAAAACAATGAAATTCGATAACATGAGTGAATTATAAGCATGAGTTAGGAAGAGATTAAAAATAGAAAAAGATAGCCAAAGAAGTGGAAGAGAGATAGAAATAAATAATTGGATGAGTAGTGAGGTAGTGTACGCTGCTGTAGTAATGTGACTTGGAGACAAACTTCAGTAGCTGTACAAATTACAAGTAATAAGTTGACTCGTCCTTAATCTCCCGTTCGTTGTAAACGGGCAAGCTACGGGAGTACAGAGTTTAGTTGAAAAGAAGAATACTACCGTTGACCAGAGCTCCGGATTAATCCTATGAACTACCGACTGAAACAACTTGTGTCAACTTTCTATCAAGTAACAAACTTGTCAAATGGAATTTCTTCGATCTACAAATCTCTTGTTTGAAACAACAACTACTTCTGCATCACTCCATCTGAAGCGAAGTTTGGAGATTTCAACTTGGGTTGTTATCGATTTGATTGCATTTGGCTATAGTGAGATCCTCGTTATAAAGTCAGTGGGAAAGATAGGACTGCAGGGCTGCCAGTCCTCTGCGTTATCACTGCCTTCTATAGTAAATAGCATTACCAGTAGCCTATACCCGGTATTATATTAATTCAAATGGTTTATTCTTCTAATAACTAGTAGTTCTGATATCAGTAGACCTCACGCAGTATTCTCATACACAAGTACCTGATGTCACTTTTATTAAATGTTAACAAACTCAGTTCACGTTTGAATTACAGTTACAGTTTTAAATACGAGCATAATTTCCCTCTAGCCGATGACATAAATTATAATCTTAGACCTAATACACTATTCAGCCAGAAAGATCTTACTGATAATTATATTAATATTCAGCCATATATTGTATATGCCATATTATATATCCTAGATCAGGCTATTCAGCCAGAAAGATCTTACTGATAATTATATTAATAAGTCTACAGTATATCATATAAGGATCCAGAGAACTTCAAGAGCAGGCGTTGTAAGTTTCCAGGAATTTCAAAAGGATAAATTGGTGAATACCTGTATTCATGACAAGCGTTTTAAAAATCAACTAGAAAAAACTATAGTTGGTCTTCATTATTCTCGATTGGATACATGGTTACTGATAATCAGTCACCAACTATCTTTTTGATTTCCTTATTGGTATTCTTCCAGAACTTCACGGAAGCAGCGGTAAGAGTTATTGATCACCAGTCATTGAACCCTGTGGTGATTAAATATATTTGGAATATTCATGCATCTACTACTGAGCTAGAGCTGCGGTTTGAACCCAGCATATTTGCCAGCCGGACGGCCTTAACTTTTTGCAAATTTATTTGCAAAATAGGGATTTTAGTAACCGCTCCAGTACATATAAAATATATTGCACCACATATGAATGGTTTGCAATTTACCACTTTACACAATGTCTCCCAACGTGGATGGCAAAAATTCACCCCATTACAAGTGTAATTTAAAAAAAATGAATTACATGTTAGGTGTTTCCTTGAGAATCAAGAAAGCTTTTCATTAGAATCAACAAAAAAATAAAATCTATAACACAAATACCATCAGGTAAATTCAGGTTAATAGCTTCCTTTTCAAAAATAATTAAAAATCTCAATTCCTTCTAAAAGGTACTCTAAATTTCTACAAAACATATACCGTTCATTTTCTTCCAACATTTATCAGTTTGAATATACGAATACCACCTTCCATTACACAAGAGAATCAAAAGGACTATTCTCAATTATTATACTTTAATTACATTACAATAAATACTTTGATGGAAGCTTTCATCGATAATAATTTCCTTAATTATATTATAAATCTATGACGTACCTTTAATAGCGGTTATAGGAGGAAAATCTCCATTGTGAGATGACAATTTTTGATACTCTCTCTCTCTCTTCTTTACTTTTGAAAAAACTTCTAAAACGCAAGCAAACTAAACATGCTACTACAACAGAAGGTTGCAGAGCCAAAGAAAAGAAAGACTAAAGCCGGCCGAAAGCCATAATTAATATCAAATCATTACATTAGTTCAAGCAAAGTCTATTGAGAGACTACATCTTCAGTTCTGTTAGCAGCAATGGACAGACGCTGAATGAAGCCCACGGTAGGCTTGCCTGGTCTAGGAGCTGTGTGATGGTCCATACTAGATAGACCTAACCAACGTTAACTGTGATTGGCAGCTACTATCTCATTGAAAATATTCATCTCAATTTCTGCTAATAGGAAGGAACAGTACAACTACAATTTTAGACACATTTTCCCACCAAGTGACAGTTATTTTTCCTTGACAGCTATGAATTCCTTGCCTTATAAGGTCATGAACCAGCACTGATGCTCCAGGAAAATCGTTAATTTTCTTAGTACTATAACTTCTACGCACACACTAACAAAGTTGACACAACACAACGCAGAAATCAAGGCAGTGAAATGAAATGTTATACAGGACTGAATTCTCATGATAATTCGCATAATTCTCATCACTCACAATTGGAACAATGATTACTGCTACACACCTTAAATGCGCAACATATAAACATTTAAACATTAAGAGAAATGCCAAACCATCGACTTGAATCTTAGACCTCACTTCGCTCGGTCAATAATAAATTTCCTAGATTAACCAATGATGAATTTGGTTCATTTTTGAGATTGATTATTTTTGGTAATTAATTATTGTATTATATGGTCAAGAATAATCTCGGAACGATGCAGAGCAAAAAAAGGAAAGAGCTATCTGCCATGTCTAATGACAGACAAGGATAGCAACACCAATTTTAATCCGGTGCTGAATTTATAACGTTGATCTCTCTGTAGCATTTCACAGAATGGATATTATTAATCTGAAACAGCTTTTAAGTGTACGCTAATCTAGGTCCACATGCAGATAGGTCACATTATTTTACTAGTTAAGCCCGGGCCACACTTATCTTATATCGATCCGATCCCACGTCCATCCGATCGCGGATTCCAACAGCCTAGAATGGTGCATGCCACACATGTCCGACATAATATGATCTGTCCCACCACCACCTTTCCACCCAACAGAAATATCGGACATGAGTAGGATAGGAACGCTGTATGATGAATGTGGCCCGGACTTGTGTTACATTGTTACATTAGCTGTTGAACCAACAGCTGATTAATCTCGCTTATACAACAGTAACTATATAACCATTATAGTTTTATTATTATGGTTATAATAGTTACAGTAGTTTAAGCTAGTGACCCCCTGGGTTGGAGAACTCGCTCAAGAACTGTTGTATTATAATCTTTGAAGCACGCAGCTTCAACTATATAGAGTTGATGAAAATTATGGAAACAGCTGAATATTCCTTTTACAAGAATTGTAATTGGGGATCCTATTTGAGATTAAAATTACTCTTCAAAAATTACTCTGTCGCTTCAACATCTTTGTCCCTAATATGAATTCAAATTCAAGTGAGAAGGTGGTCATGTGATGCATGACTTCGATACCGAGTTTCAAGAGCAAATGAATGGCGGAAACTGCACATTGATATCTCAATCCGTATCAGTTATTTGATGTAAAAGTTGTAGATTATGTTGTATATTGCCAAGCTGAAATCATGCTGTCAGCTCAGGAAGGTCTGTCTGTGTGATAGCTTCGAAATAGCCTCAACTGATGTTATGGATGAATGAATAGGTAAACTGTTGTAATTGCTTACAATTACCATCTGTAGACTGGCTGGCCGCTATGGCTTTGTATAAAATGGGCGCTGCTATCCAGAGGTTGTCAGTTTGGTGTAAGGGTAAGCATTCCAGACCGGCAATTGGGAGGTACTGGGTTCGATTCCCGGGCTGACAAATAGTTTTTGTATAGTAGCGCTCATTGAATTTCCATGTAGCTGTTTACCCTGTTGTCAATATTTGCAGAAGCAAAAGTCTTCGGGGTGATTTTTGTAATTTCAGCAAGAAATCTTTCATGAAGAAGTCACAGCATTTGATTGTGATTTCGTTTAATAATAATTGTTCATTAATTAGCTTTTGAACAAATGCAACTTCCAATTCCTTTCCATCTCTACAATGAATTCTTCATCTGACTGAATGATAACTTTTTTCTTATACACTTTCAATGTTATTTTATATCCTGAAAAAGGACGAGGAGTGAGTCAATTTTGTTGTCCAACGAGCTTGACCTGTAAAAAGGTTCGAAAAATACGTGTTCAAAACTTGAAGCTAATTGATCAATTTTTTCTAAAATTATTGTAGAACATACTGATGTAGGCTAGGCCTACGTGGATTTATCATGTGAGCACGGTAGCCAAGGTGACTGTTTTAGCAACGAACGTTTACAAATAAATAACTAGTTGAAGTTTGAGTTTTATGGAGAGTTTTATGAGATACGTTCAAAGATGATGTTTTATTTTATTTTTATCTTGTTCAACGTAAACTTTTAATGAATAAAGTGTTAATTACAAAAGCACATTTACAACATTGGTGTCGGAAGTGAGATTGAATCATTGAAAAAATTGTTCTTAAAAGTTGGTTACACAAAAAAAAGTTTTGCATGAAAATGAGAGCAAGATTAAAAATGAAGATGGAAGCACTCAACGAGTGAGTAAATTCGATCAAAGAAGGTATGGTGAAACTGTATCTAGTATGGACAAAACTTGCAAAAAAATCGAGGAAAATTTTCAAACCGTTTTAGATTGTGTAGATTGCGGAATGACTTTTAGAGGAATCATGGCCATTGGTTTGCTTTGAACTTTGATGAGCCTTTTAGGTTGGCTCTGAGATTCATGTATAACATTTTTAATTCGTCAAAAGTGATAGTGTTTTACTCACATGGGAATCTGATCACGTGGAGAGGTTTACAAGAGATACAAGCGATTGGAGTCGATGTTCTTGTAACCTGGTCTGACTGATTTAAAATTTTATGACTTTTAAAACAAGATTTTCGAATTTCGAATTTCAAGATTTCGAATTCGAATTTCTTTGATTAATGAAGAATGATTTCAATCAAATAGACAAACTGGGAATTTATGACTAGGGTGTGCAGGTTACGACATGCATTAGGGTATGCATAAGTGAGAAAATAAGGAGCAAATGAGGGTGTCACTAGCTTGAATGGGACTTCTCAGTCCTCAGCATGTAGCTGAGAGGAAGCACAGCTGTCCGCAACTGCAGAAGCATGGCTGTCTGGCAGGGAGAAAGTGTGCCTGTCCTGAGGTATGACTGAACAAATTGTTCGATTTAGAGGTTTGAGACATCGTTGGTGGGGACGCGATGAAGCTCACAAGGTGGAGGATCAAATGTTTTCATATCCAATATTCTTAAAAGTTTCATTGGAACTCCAAAGAGTCCAAATTGTTTATTATTCGCAAGAATTGAATTTGCAAAAATTTTAAAAAGAAATGTTTGCTCAAAATTAGATAGAGCAAGGGAAGTCCCGTACTACATGTGAAGAGGATAATAATAATTGTGTACAGGATTAAGAAAACTCAATGAAGAACCAAACCAAAGGTTTTACACACAATCGTCTATCACTTATCAAGGAAATCTGGATATTGGAGACCAATATCCTCAAGGGGAGGATAGTGGTGTAGGCTAGGCCTACGTGGATTTATCATGTGAGCACGGTAGCCAAGGTGACTGTTTTAGCAACGAATTTAGTTAGAGTTTTATGAGATACGTTCAAAGATGATATTTTATTTTATTTTTATCTTGTTCATGAATGCAAACTTTCAATGAATAAAGTGTGAATTACAAAAGCACATTTACAACAATACAAACAGATGGACAACGACTTTGGCCTTCAGTAAGTCAAAAGTGAGAGCTCGCTAGCGCTCGTTCAACTGAGGTGGTGCATACGACACTGAATTTTTAAACAATAGGGAAAAAGGGACGTAGGTCGACAATGTGGTTGACAATAATACTGATATTGATACTGCAATATTATTTCAGCCGTATTCTACGTTGAATACATATTATTTTGAGCTGATTGTGAGTCAGTACAGGCCAGAGCCTAAAACTTAAAAAAAATAAGAAATTAGTATTTTCCCAGAAAAAATGTGATACGGATAGATGCAGGTATTATGAGTGGTCTCAAGTTTCACTGAAGTGCAAGTGAGATGTGGAAAGCCTCCTTCACAAGTGAGATGGAAAACGAGAACAAAGTAACTGTCACAACACATAAAGAGTGTATTTGCGTGAAATGAGAACACACAAGTGAAAATACTTCATGTGTGAGAAAATTTGTTCGCCGCCTGTCAGAAACGTCTGCTGTGCCAACGGCCTTCATGTTCAAAGCTATATCACAAACTCCCGCCATATTATGAACTTGAACAGGCACTGAATACTTTTACTTATTCGTATCTCTCACATCTTTATTAGGCTCGCTATATTACACCAATCTCAAAGGAGACACCTTTATTTTATTTACTCACTGAATTGCATTGAAATATTTGTGTTCCATCGTTTGAAAAGAGTTGTGTAATATGTGTATCATCATGAACAGGGGTGCTCCCCAAGCCCATGGATGCACCTCCCCTCAAAATCTAGAAAAAAGTTCAGCTTCTTCATCCCCTCCCCCTTCCTATATAAAAAATGTCAGTCAGTGATTTGAAACACTGCTGACCTCTTCTGGAACCTCAAGAATTTCAAGGACACAGTCTGTGTCCAAACCCGCCCTGGAAAGGGGAATTTTAAGATGCAGAATCATTGAATTAGGACCCAGAACAGTAACGTACATCTGATGCACTCCGCTAAAATTAGATTTGATCGTAAATTTAAATAAAATGACAAAACTCTCACAACATCACTTTATCTATCTCATTATCCATAAGAGCTCAAAGAACTTGCTTCCAGTTCTCTTTGTACTTGGAACTAAGTTTATTATATTTATTGTTTTATAGAAACATTGTTTCAATAAAAAAGAGTGTTATAACAATAATTACAAGTCGTTTTATTCAATACGGATGAATATCTATCATAAAACATAGAATTACCTTTAGTAGTCCTACAAGCAGAATGTTGGGTCATAGAAGTTCAGTCGCATTAACTGTATTAAAGACTCTTTTATGAGTAATATTAAATACTACTTGTTGGCCTGAAACTTCTCTTCAACAATGATCACTGGTCTCATCCTACCTCCCACCCTGAAGAACTGAAAAATAAGAGAGACGAACTCAAAACTCAAATTGAATAATAAAATAGGAACGGAAGTTGTGCAGTCGCGTAGGCGCAACGCCTCCAGAGCAGTTCAAGATTTAGAGCCGAGTATTTAAATAATCTGAATATTTAAATAGGCAGAATTA